>NC_072828.1:940000-1240000 GCF_027744805.1 Dunckerocampus dactyliophorus
CATTATTCCGTGGAAAGTGCTACGCACGCATCAAAGCCTTATTTGGGCAGGTGTCTTGCCAAAGCAGGTATCCCCGATACAAAGTCTATCTATTGCTATTGTAAGCCACATAAATAGTTTGGATTGTGCACATTACACTGCACCGTATGACAATGTCTTTTATCATCCACGCCAGCTAAATACTGTGTACCAGATTCAAACACGCTTTCATTCAACATTTTGGATCAATATGTTTGTGATCAGTACAGTAGATGAGCATTTCATCTACAGGACTTCTAGAATCAGTGGATTGATCTGCAGCCATTGAAAAAAAATGCATGTCACTTCCGCGTCTTTTAGAGAAACTTACTCATTTTGTGCTGCAACACCCCCCAGTGTAAAATTAAACTGATACATTCATGTCACGTGACTACTGACTCCTTGTCCATTTTTCACTTTTTCTCAGCACCCCCGGGGGCTCAGCGGTTCTCCACGCGTTTCTAATCCGCACCGGGGCTCCAGGCGCAGTCACGCCATCCTGAAGTCACGTGATGCGCATTACCAGGCAGCCGGAGTGCGGGTGCTTAGATGGGCTTCGGACCGCCATGGTCTCTGTTTGATGCTACCGTGTTTTCTTGAAGGTTGCCATGGCGACCAGCATACAAATAAAGACTCCTTTTTCCTTTTCACACCGAAAACAAAGAAATGGATCACAAACTGTTTGTCCGATTTCCTGCACTGCTGGAAAATGGACAAAATAATCCATCCATCATTTGTTTATTCCTTTTCCAAATTCAAACCAAAACTAAAAAAACAAAACAAATAAGGCCTCGTTTTTCAAGATTTCTTTTCAGACCAAAAACAAAGAAACGGACAACAAATTGTTTTTCCAATTTTGTTTTTCCAAACTGTGCACAACCGGAAAATGGATAAAAGGGATGAATCCCAGTACCATTCGTTTGTTCCTTTTCAAAATAAAACCATCATTAAAAAAACGAAATAATGACTAAAACTAAGAATAGCCTTTCTTGTACAATAGTTGCACAATAGTTCCACGTAATGAGGCCTCCGTGCACAAAGCCTCCGATTTTCAATATTAGTTTTCAGAGTAAAAGCAAACAAAGAGCAACAAATGGTTGTCCTAATTGCACAACAAGTATAAACCAATACAAGCATGAATTGTTCTTCCCGTCCAATCCAAGTCTTTCATTCTATTGGATGGAAACATGACTTGCTTCATAGAGCTGTCAAGCCACGTGACTTCTTCCTCTTCCTCTAATCAGGCATGATGATGATGATGATGATTGAAGGTGTGTAGTTGTTTGACTTTTTGGACAATCTGGTTTGGATGTGAACTTGTCTACTCAGGACGGAGGGGGGTTTCTCTCTGACATTTGCATCCATGTGAAGAAAACAAGTGGAATAAAAGCCAAATCATTGAGTTGTTGAATTGAATGTGGAATGTGTGATGAAAGAAAAACAAATACCATGAGATCAATCCATTCAAATGTCAGCACATGAAGAAGAATGCCATGAAATCATCCGTTCATCCATAGCTGGACTACAATCATTTCCACTTCTGTTTCAAAATGATGCTCATTAAAGACATGGTTCTCAGTGGGAAAAGGGTGGGTTTGGAATGAGGTCCTGCCCCAGGTGGAGGAGTTCAAGTATCTCGGAGTCTTGTTCACCAGTGAGGGAATGTTGGAGCGTGAGGTCAACAGGCAGTTCGGCACAGCGTCTGCAGTAATGCGGTCGCCGTACCGGACTTCTGAGGGATAGGAGCTTGCTCATCCGGGAGGGAATCAGAGTAGATGCACTGCTCCTTCACATGGAGAGGAGCCAGTTGAGTTGAGGTGGCCTGGGAACGTCTTGGAAAATGGATGGAATGTCAACATTCTATGCCATAGTTGTACATGTTTGTCATTATTACACCCCATGAGGTGAATGTTTAGCATGAAAGCCCTTCTCCCTCCTCACGTTCCCAACAGAAGCTGCTGCCAAAGGTCAGTAGATGTGTCTGTCTTACACAATAAGAATGATAAACGTATGCAATACACAAACAGAATCAAAAGTTGCTCACATCTGAACTATTTTCCAGTGTGCTGCTGCTCGAGTGCTGACTAGAAGGAGGAGAAGAAAGAGTGAAGCAACATGTGACCAAAATCATCTTTAGTCTTGTAGTGCAGCAGATAAATGCATTTCTTCACGAGAAGACTTCCCTTGGTGATGCAAGCATGAAACTTGACATAGATCTTCTCCACAAGCCACTTTTTGAAAATGACAGGGCGTCCACTCAAGATGACTGCCATTTTTCACGATGACTGCCAGTTGCAGTTATTATCATAGGTTTGGTATGTCTCTCATCATTTGGGTCTGTGGGTTTGCTTTGGCTTTCCATTCTTGCGGAAGAATAACCCTTCAGATGGATGTTTGGTGTTTCATAGAGCATACTCTAAACCATTGTGCTGACCAGCTTTTCTTAGTTCATGTTTTCAGCAGGGATGTTTTTTTTATTGAAGATTTATCTGCATCGGGAATATCATTCTTGGCATGTTGGATAGTCACATCATATTTAATGCATTTTAAAATACAGACCCTTTCCAAAAAATTGGAATATCAAAAAATTAGAAAAAAAACATTTAAATGCAACAATAACAACAATAACAACACAATAATGTCCAAGATTTGTTTCCATCACAAGTGAAAGATTGAAAGTATAGAAGGAAGAGTCAAAAAGAGTCCACTGGTGAAGCATGACTGCATCAAATAGATCACTGCAGCATCTTGATTTTCAGTGACTGAACTTTTGGAGAAAGCTTCTTACCATCTAGGTTCATCAGTATCTTCTGGTACACGTCAAATGTACACTTCCACTCTTGTGTTGTGGGTAGCTCACATTGAGTGCATAGATCAATCCAAACAGCATGGCGCATCCACAAGTGATACCTGAGCCGGGACAACGGTAGGTATACAAGTCCAAAAGCACGACACAGAGCGGTAATGAAGGGGAGCCAGAAAGCAGGGAAGCAGGTGAGGAGCCGGTCCAAGCGGAACAGGTAACAAGGGGTAGCAAGGAGTACAATCTGGCACTGGCTTCTAGTTGCCGCTGGGTATATGAAGGGTGCTTGGTGTGATTGTCAGCAGGTGTGTGCTGGGAACTCCACCCACACCGGCTGAAGCTGCACAGAGAGCAAACAGACAGAAGGCGGCAGCAGAGCGACAAACACCATCGTAACAGTAATTATCATCTTATAATGCCTATGACATCTCAAAAATTATTTTTTTCAGTGCAGGAGAACACCAGTTGAGTTATATTATGTTCCAGAACTTACCAGAAAGTATGTTGGGAAAAATATATTTATTGAACAAGATATGGGAAGAAGGGAAAATATTGAAGCAATCGAAAGGTGCATGAATGTTAGCAATGAATAAACCTGGTAAGGATCCAAAGCTTCCTGAGAAATATAGACCTGTTGTTACGATGGTGTTTGTCGCTCTGCTGCCGCCTGCTGTGTATTTGCTCTCTGTGCAGCTTCAGCCGGTGTGGGTGGAGTCCCCAGCACACACCTGCAGGCGATCTCATCAGGCACCCTTCTTATACTCAGCAGCAACTAGGGACCAGTGCCAGATTGTACTCCTTGCTACCTGTACCGCTTCGTCCGGCTCCTTAACTGTTCCCCGCTTTCTGGCTCACCCTTGTACCCTCTGCTCAGTACTATTTCCTGTTACACTAGTTGTTGTTCCAGCTCAGGTTTGCCTGTAGTGTTTCTCAGTTGTATTCTAGTTATTTCCTGTCAGCCTTCTGCTGACAGCGTCTTGTGTTTCTGCTTTTGGTTTGTGACTTTTCTTGTGTTGTACTTTACCCCGCTTGGGACACTTTATGTTATTAAATACCTTTTTGTATCTATTTTTGTTCTGCCTCCCTGCGTTGGGTTCCGCCCCTCTTACAAGTGGCTACTCCCACTCGTGACAGAACAATCTGGCCACAATGGAGCCCGCAGGATTGGACCACTTCCGCAGCGCCCTGTCTCATCAAGGCCAGCTGGTCAGCGACCATGAGAAAAGGCTGCGTGATCTCAAGGATACCGTTTCCGCACTCACCCTAGCGGTCGACAGTATGGACCAACGTCTAGCGAGGGTATGTGCACACCTGCTGCAGGAAGACGAGGCAGGCACAGCTGCAGTGATTACCTCCACTCCTGCCTCATTATCAACACTGATTACTAATTCAGGACGGGAACCTAGTATTCCTCACCCTCCTCGTTTTTCGGGTGAGTCAGAGTCCTGTGAACAATTTTTGCACCAATGTTCACTGGTGTTTGATCAGCAGCCAACTACTTACGGCTCGGACCCAGCACGTATAGCCTTTGTTATGAGCTTACTTACCGGCAGAGCAGCTACATGGGCTATGGCCATTGGCAAGTCAGTTCCTGCCACGCGCACTTCTATGCAGACATTTCTGGCAGAAATGAGAAGAGTCTTTCATCACCCGGTTCATGGTGGAGAGGCCGGGGGTCGGCTACTAGAACTGAAACAGAGGGGACGCACGGTGGCGGATTTCGCTATTGACTTCCGTATCCTAGCTGTCGAGAGCGGCTACACCGATACTGCTGTTCTTCGGGACATTTTTCGTAAGGCTCTAAATCCTCGCATAATGGATGAATTAGTGGCTAAGGACTACTCTGTGTCGTTGGATGAACTCATAGATCTAGCTATTAGATTGGACAATCACATCAGGGACCGAGCAAAGGAGCACGCGGAAGAGAGGAGGATCGATACCCGTCCGTCTACTCCGTGACTCGTATCAACCCCGCCGATGGAGAGGAGACCTGCCCTGTGCCTGCCGATGGAGACCAACTCAACACCCACAGAAACCCCAATGCAGCTGGGAGCTCGCCGTCTCACGCAAGCAGAAAGGACCTGCCGCCGCAAGATGGAATTATGCCTGTATTGCGGTGATCCGGATCACCGGCTCCAACGATGCCCTGCTAGACCTGGACAGAGGCGGGGATCGACCTTGGGATCGGCCGAGAGTCTCACATCGGTATCAGGGATCGATCAACCCAAGGTCGGGGATCGCCCTGCGCTCATGGACTGTGAGTATAAGACCAATGCCACCCCTTCTCAGTCTTGCGCACCCCCATCCAGACTACAGATCCATGGAACTATCATGGGAGGGGGGAATAATATTCAAATTACTGCACTCATTGACTCGGGGTCGGATGATTGTTTTTTGGACCCTGATTTTGCTAAGACTTGCAATCTTAAGTTAGTTGAACTACCCTCCCCTAAGGAGGTACTATCCTTGGATGGGCGTCTCTTGGCGGCTGTATCTCACCAGACCGAACCCTTATCACTCCGGTTGTCGGGTAATCATTTTGAGAGTATCCGGTTCTATTTAATTCCGTCTCGTTCCGCCATGGTTGTTCTTGGTCTCACATGGCTAAAATTACACAACCCTTCAATTGATTGGAACAGGATGCGTATAGATAACTGGAGCCCCTTTTGTCACGCTAATTGTTTGTGCTCTGCTGTCACTGAGACTCCCATTACCCACGTTGTCGAGGAGAGGATTGAGTTATCTGGGGTACCCGAGACCTATCATGACCTGAAGCAGGTGTTTAGTAAGGACAGCGCTCAAACTCTGCCCCCGCATCGCCCTTACAATTGTGCGATTGAGCTGTTACCAGATGCTAGCCTGCCCAATGCCAAATTATATAACGTTTCGGCTCCTGAACTACAAGCCCTCAAAGACCATATTTCCTCCTCTCTTGCTTCTGGATTTATCCACCCGTCCTCTTCCCCGTTAGGAGCGGGATTTTTCTTTGTCGCTAAGAAGGATAAATCACTTAGGCCTTGCATCGACTATAGGGGGCTCAACAGTATCACTCTCCGCAACCGGTATTCTCTCCCACTTATGGACTCCGCCTTCTCCGCTTTGCATTCGGCTCAAATATTCTCCAAATTAGATCTATGGAATGCATATCACTTGGTACGCATAAAGAGGGGAGACGAGTGGAAGACTGCCTTCAATACACCTATGGGGCACTTCGAATATTTGGTGATGCCATTTGGACTTACTAACGCCCCGGCGTTTTTTCAAAACCTAATTAACGATGTGCTAAGAGACATGATTAATCGTATTTGCTTTGTCTATCTGGATGACATTCTCATTTTCTCTAGGAACCTACAGGAACATACCCGTCACGTCCGGCTTGTCCTCCAGCAACTTCTAGAGAACCGGTTATACGTCAAGGCAGAGAAATGCAAATTTCACACCACCTCCGTGTTCTTTCTGGGGTATATTGTGGAGAAGGGTCAGATACGGGCCGATCCCGCTAAGATCCAGGCGGTGGTCGAATGGCCGACTCCGACAACAAGGAAGCATTTGCAGAGGTTTTTGGGTTTTGCAAATTTTTACAGACGATTTATTCGTAACTATAGCAGCAAAGTCGAACCTCTGACCATGCTTACATCTTCCAAAGTACCATTTGTATTGAACCCCAAGGCGGAGGAGGCATTTACACAACTTGAGATTTTTTACGACCGCACCCGTGTTAATTTACCCTAATCCTGCCTTACAGTTCCTTGTTGAGGTCGACGCATCGGATACGGGAGTGGGAGCCGTCCTGTCGCAGCGGTCCCCAGTCGACTAAAAGCTCCACCCGTGTGCATTCTTCTCGCGTCACCTCACGAAAGCAGAGGTGTGATGTGGGAAATAGAGAGCTGATGGCCATCGTTCTCGCGCTGCGGGAGTGGCGTCATTGGTTGGAAGGCGCAGCTCTTCCGTTCATGGTCATCACCGATCACAAGAACCTTGCATACATTAGAACTGCTCAAAGACTCAATGCCCGTCAAGCCCGGTGGTCCCTCTTTCTCACCAGATTCGACTTCTCCATTACCTACAGACCCGGTTCGCACAATATTAAGCCCGACGCACTGTCCAGGACCTTTGGTACCACGGAGGAGGAGGCTGCACCAGAAACTATAATACCTGTGGCTCGGGTGTTGGGGGCAGTCCAGTGGGAGGTGGAGAAAAGGGTTTCGGAGGCTACCAGCGGTACGGAACGGCCTCACGGCTGTCCACCGGGAAGACTATTCGTTCCCCAGGATCTGAGGTCGGATGTCATACAGTGGGGGCACTCGTCAAAGATGGCATTGTCACGGTGTGGCTTAAGCCAACGAAAAAGGTTGGAACCCGTGATGCAGAATGACACAGTGCTAGTAAAAAGATCTATTTATTAAACAAGAAAAAAATACAACAAACAGAAATGACTACTAGAAAGAACAACTAAGGAACGCAGGGCATGAGCCAAAACTACAAAGAACAAAAAACACTGCTAGGCAGGAAAAAAGGTACTCACAGAACAAAAAGAGCTGCAAGAAAAAGGTGCAGAGCAGGTAGAAGCAGTACAAATAACAATGGTAGCATATACGCGAGCAAGGGGACCAGTTGGGAGCCAAGGAACAAGGAACAGGAAGCAGGGTTGGCAAGGGAATAACTGGCAACTGGGTAGTGAGTGAGCAGAGGTATATATGGAGCGCAGCAGATTGATCGCAGGTGTTCCTAATCACTCATCAGAGCAGCCATGACACTGCAGGGACAAAAACAGAGGCGGCAGCAGAGCGCAACACACGGAACATGACAGTACCCCCCCCTCACAAGTCGCCCCTTGGCGGCATACCTGGTTTGTCGGGATGGAGAGAGTGGAAGTCGCTGATGAGTGTTGGGTCCAGGATACAGGAGCGGGAGACCCATGAGCGCTCCTCTGGTCCGTACCCCTCCCAGTCGACCAGGTACTGCACCCCCCTACCCCTCTTCCTCGAGTCTAAAATGGCCCTTACCGTATACGCTGGGAGGCCATCGATCATCCGCGGAGGAGGCGGAGGCTCAGCAGGAGGACACAGTGGACTGGAGGATACAGGTTTAAGACGGGACACATGGAAGACGGGATGAATCTTGAGTGATGAAGGTAACTTGAGTCTGATGGCAGCTGGACTGATGATGGATTCAATCGTGTATGGTCCCACGAATCTGGGTGCCAGTTTCCTATTGGTGTTGGCTAAGGGTAAGTCCTTGGAGGATAGCCATACTTCTTGGCCGGATTGATAGTTCGGGGCCGGGGTCCTGTGACGATCTGCCAACCTGCGGTTGCGAGTTGAAGTGCGGGCTAAGGCTGCTCTGGTCTCACGCCAAATCCGGCGGGCCCGGCGGATGTACTGATGGACAGAGGGGACAGCTACTTTTTTTTCTTGAGCTGGAAACAAGGGTGGTTGGAATCCCAGGGCAGCTTTAAAGGGTGACATGCCTGTGGCTGTGCAGACGAGTGAATTGTGGGCGTACTCGACCCGGGGGGGTGGGTGGACCATGAAGATGGATTCCGATGGCAGACGCACCTGACAGCGGCCTCCAAGTCCTGGTTGGCCCGCTCAGTCTGGCCGTTGGTCTGGGGATGGTATCCTGAGGATAAGCTCACCGAAGCTCCCAATGTCTTGCAGAAAGACTTCCATGCTTTAGACGCAAATTGAGGCCCCCGGTCCGACACAAGGTCCATAGGGATGCCGTGTAGACGAAATACATGTTTGACCAGCAGGCGGGCTGTTTCCATAGAGGACGGCAACCTGGAAAGTGCAATAAAGTGTGCCATCTTCGAGAATCTGTCGACAATATTCAATATGACTGTGTGTCCTCGGGATGCCGGTAGGCCTGTGATGAAGTCCAGTGCAATGTGGGACCAAGGGCGGGACGGAACTGGGAGAGGTTGGAGCAGTCCTGCCGGCGACTGGTGAGAGGCCTTGCTTCTGGCGCAGACTGAGCAGGCGGCAACAAAAGCTTTGACGTCTGAAAACATGGAGGGCCACCAAAATCTTTGTGCCAGGATAAATCTGGTGCGTCCAACTCCTGGATGGCAAGCCAAATTATGTCCCCATTGTAAAACCTCTGACCTGAGACTGTCGAGCACGAACAACTTATCCTCCGGGCAAATGTCAGGAATGGTAGTCCCGTAGTTGGCCTCTGAAACTTTTCTCTCCACCTCCCACTGGAGAGCCCCCAACACCCGGGCCACAGGCACGATGGTGTCCGGAGTCTTGTCTGCTTCCGCCGGGCTGTAGATCCTGGAGAGCGTGTCAGGTTTGACGTTGCGGGACCCCGGCCTGTAGGTGATAGTGAAGTCAAACCTGGTTAGGAAAAGCGACCAGCGTGCTTGCCGAGAATTCAGTCTGTGTGCTGATCTGATGTAAGCTAGATTCTTGTGGTCAGTGAAAACGGTGAATGGTTTGGCTGCGCCCTCCAGCCAATGCCTCCATTCCCTCAGCGCAAGAACGATGGCCAGCAGCTCTCTATTCCCCACGTCGTACTTTCCCTCTGCTTTGGTAAGGCGACGCGAGAAGAATGCACACGGGTGGAGCCTCTGGTCGGCCGGGGATCTCTGGGACAGGACCGCTCCCACTCCTGTATCCGAGGCGTCAACCTCAACGAAAAATTGAGCAGAGGGGTCAGGATAAGACAGTATAGGGGCTGAAGTGAACAGCTGCTTAAGTCTACAAAATGCACTTTCGGCCTCAGTGGACAATACAAATGGTTTATTAACTGATGTTAGCCTTGTCAGAGGTTCGGCAATAGCACTGAAATTCCGGATAAACCTCCTATAGAAGTTGGCGAACCCCAAGAACCTCTGCAAAGGCTTCCTTGCTGTAGGAGATGGCCAATCGACCACCGCCTGAATCTTGGCGGGGTCGGCTCGAAGCTTGCCGCTCTCCACAATATAACCCAAAAAAGACACTGACTCTGCGTGGAATTCACATTTCTCGACTTTGACGTAAAGTCTGTTTTCCAATAATCGACGTAGGACTTGACGGACTTGTCGTATGTGTTCCTGTAAATTATGAGAAAAAAATCAAGATATCGTCGAGGTACACAAAGCAATTCTTATTGATGAGGTCCCTAAGAACATCATTAATGAGGTTTTGAAAACAGCTGGAGCGTTGGTTAATCCGAAGGGCATAACAAGGTATTCGAAATGGCCCAAGGGCGTATTGAATGCTGTCTTCCACTCGTCTCCCTCCCGAATCCGTACCAGGTGATACGCACATCTAAGATCGAGTTTGGTGAAAAACTTAGCATTGTGCAGAGTGGAAAAGGCCGAATCCATCAATGGGAGCGGGTAACTGTTACGAACGGTAATGTCATTGAGTCCCCGATAGTCAATACAAGGACGGAGAGATTTATCTTTCTTCTCAAAAAAAAAGAATCCCGCCCCCAGTGGTGACGTGGATGGCCGGATGAGACCTGCTGCGAGAGATGAAGAAATGTATTCCTTAAGAGACGCGAACTCGGGACCGGAAATGTTGCATAAACGAGAACTAGGAAGAGTGGCGTTAGGCAGGAGATTAATAGCACAATCGTAGGGTCTGTGTGGAGGAAGAGCCTGGGCTAGGTCTTTGCTAAACACTGGTTTGAGATCGTGGTAGCAGGAGGGTACTTTAGTCAAATCGATCTCTTCCAAACTTTTAGTCATGACGGAAGTCTTGATCATGGCGGCACGTAGGCAGTTACTATGACAAAAGTTACTCCAATTAGCTATGCGGTTGTTATTCCAGTCGATAGAGGGGTTATGAAGTTTGAGCCATGTGAGGCCAAGAACTACGGGAGCGGCTTGTGAGGGAATAATAAAGAACCTGATCTCCTCTACGTGATTACCCGATAATTGCAACGAAATGGACTCAGTCTGGTGAGTGACGGTGGCAAGTTGAAGCCCCTCAAGCGAGTGCACTTTCTTAGGAACAGGTAGCTCAATGAATTTAATGTCCAATTCCTTAGCTAGATTAGTGTCGATAAAGCTATCATCAGCCCCAGAGTCCACCAAAGCCATTATATTGTGTCTACCCCCCTTTACAGGGATTATACCTTCAATTTCAAAGATCAAAGATGGCGCCCTCCGTGGCAGACGTCTCTGTGACACTCTCCCGTGTTTTTCTATTTTTTGCTATTTTATTGTTCATTTTGGACATTCAACACACTCACGCAGTACATTACAACAGAGAGACACTTTTGAACATCGGCAGGGTTCACCATGAACTTTCATTTAGCCTCTCAGACTTTGCCTTTCTTCTGCGCCGGGAGAACGCAGCAGCCTGCGGACCTGGTGAGCTTAATACCCGGCGAGCAAAGCATCCGAGGCGTAAACGAGGCAAGCGAGCCGGCCTGCATGCTAGGCTAAAAGCTAGAGCGACTCGGCCACCGCTACCAAGCCTGCTGCTAGCCAACGTCTGCTCTCTTGAAAACAAGATGGTCGAACTACGAGCAAGGATTACAGCTCAACGTGAGATCAGGGAATGCTGTGTCCTCACCTTCACAGAAACCTGGCTGACGGAGGATATACCGGACTCGGCGATCCAGTTGGAATCATTTGCTGCTTACCGGGGAGATCGGACTTTAGCGTCTGGTAAACACAGAGGTGGCGGCGTCTGTGTCTACGTAAACAAACGGTGGATGTACAGACGATGGAAAAGCACTGCTCGCAGGACATTGAGCTGCTGATGGTGAAATGCAGACCTTTTTATTTGCCTCGTGAGTTTAGCGCTGTGTATTTAACTGCTGTTTACATCCCACCACGAGCTAACAACGCTAACGCTCTAGGCCTCCTGCATGACATCATTGATAAACACGAGACCAAACACCCAGACGCTGTATCTATTATATCTGGCGATTTCAACCACTGTAACCTCAGGACTGTCCTCCCCAAATATTACCAGCATGTGAGCTTTCCCACAAGGGAAAATAACATCCTGGACCAAGTCTACTGCAACATGAAAGGTGCTTTGAAGGCTGTTCCAAGACCCCACTTTGGAAAGGCTGACCACATCTCTATATTCCTTTATCCAACATACAGACAACTTCTTAAAAAAACTCCCCCTGTACGTACAGCAGTTAAAGTGTGGAATGAAGAAACTGATCAAGTACTTCAGGACTGCTTTGGCTGCACAAACTGGGATGTGTTTAAAACTGCAGCAGGGAGGGAAGATTGTACTGTTGTGTGATTTGGATGAATATGCTTCTGCTGTTACTGGCTACATTAGCACATGCATAGAGACTGTTACCACCACCAAGTATTACAGAAAATACCCTAACCAAAAACAGTGGATGAACTGTGATGTAAGGGCTAAGCTACGTGCTCGTTCGACTGCATTTGTCATGGGCACCGCTGATGACTACAAAAAGGCCAGATATGACCTGAGGAGGTCCATACGGGAGGCCAAAAGACAGTACAGACAGAAGCTGGAGGGCTACTATTCCACCTCAGACCCTCGGCGCATGTGGGTGGGGCTCCAGCACATCACAGACTATCGACAGCAGAGTAGCGTAGCCACGTCCAGCCAAACCACACTTCCTGATGAGCTGAATGAGTTCTATGCCCGCTTTGACACCCAAACTCCTGATGAGCAGAGAGGGTGGCTGAACCTAGGGAGCACACAGGACTCACCTCTCATGGTGACATCAGCTGATGTGCGCAGGGTTCTAAACAAAACAAACCCACGAAAAGCAGCAGGGCCAGACAACATCTCAGGACGTGCACTTCGGGTTTGCTCATCAGAGCTATCTGATGTGCTTGCTGACATATTTAACCTGTCGCTTGCACAAGCATCTGTACCGACATGCTTTAAGTCCACCACCATAGTGCCCGTACCCAAGAAGAGCAACGTGACCTGCTTGAATGACTATCGCCCTATAGCACTCACTCCTATTGTTATGAAGTGCTTTGAAAGAATAGTCATGACCCACATCAAAAAGAGCATCCCGGCGGCAACTGTGGACCCTCTACAGTTTGCATATCGCCAGAACCGGTCCACGGATGATGCAGTCAACACTGCCATCCACACAGCCCTTTCTCACCTACAGGGCCAGGACACATACGTCAGAATGCTATTTATAGACTATAGCTCTGCTTTTAATACAGTCAGCCCCCACAAACTCACAAATAAGCTCCTCACACTTGGCCTGTCTCCCTCCCTCTGTAACTGGGTGTTTAACTTTCTCACAGGCAGGCCCCAGTCAGTCAGAGTCCACAATCGCACATCCAGCTCAAGAATTGTGAGCACTGGGACCCCACAGGGGTGTGTGCTGAGTCCACTCCTCTACACGCTCTTCACCTATGATTGCGTGGCCTCCCAGAATAACACCAGCATCATTAAATTTGCGGATGACACTACAGTCATCGGACTGATCACTGGTGGTGTTGAAACATCATACAGAAGAGAGGTGGCGGACCTCATAGCTTGGTGTCGTGATAACAATCTCCTTCTCAATACAGATAAGACTAAAGAGATGATCATTGACCCAAGAACAAGGGAAAAGGAGCCGCATCGACCCCTGTTTATTGATGAGACTGAGGTGGAGAGGGTGAAAACCTTCAAGCTCCTTGGCACACACATCAGCGAGGACCTCACCTGGTCTCACAACACCCAACAAATTCTGAAGAAGTCCCAAAGGAGACTGTACTTCCTGAGAAGACTGAGGAAATTTGGCATGCCCACCACAATCCTGAGTTGCTTCTACAGATGCACTATCGAAAGTGTCCTTACCGCCTCCATCACTGTTTGGTACGGTAACTGTACAACACGTGATAGGAAGGCACTCCAGCGGGTGATCAAGACCTCACAGAACATTGTTGGGGCAGCCCTCCCCTCACTGCAAGACATTTATAAAACTAGAGTCCTACGAAGAACACACAACCTCATCAAGGACAGCACACATCCACAACACTCATTATTCACACTCCTACCGTCAGGCAGACGCTACAGGAGTTTGAAGTCCAGGACCACAAGGCTGGCAAACAGCTTTTACCCACAGGCCATCAGGCTCCTCAACGAAGCACTCGCACACGCCGCACGCAACACACACTCATAGCACTTTATTTATTTATTTATTTATTTATTTGTATTATTTACTTGCATTAATGTCTCTTCTGTTGTTGTTGCTTAATTTATTGGTATATATGTTTATGTGTTTATGTTTCTTATGTTCTTATTCTTTCATTTGTTTTCTTTCTTTTCTTGGGAGAATGAACAGAATAAGATTTTCATTGCATGGTATAACTGCTGTTTTACTATGCACATGACAATAAAACTCTCTTGATCTTGATCTTGAATTTGAAGCCTTTGTGCGTCATACTGACAGTCCATGTGCGTCCTTTCATACTCACACTCAGTGAGAGGCTTGCCTTCTTCAGCCCCGACAGATCTTGGTCTTCACAGGTAGCTCCTCGCCGTCCGAGCAGGGTGTGGGGCGGCGGGTTGGGCGCACTGGGCACCTGGCTATATGGTGATTAGGTTCCCCGCAGTAGAGACAGAGGTGGAAGCGGCGACAGCGAGCCCTCTCAGCGGATGTGAGGCGTTGTCCTCCCAGCTGCATAGGCACCTCTCCATTGTCGGAGCTGGCGTGACTCGGCGAAAAATCCCATCTGCGCTTGCCGGGGTCCTGTAGTGGCGTATAGATCCTGCTGCGCGAGGTGCGTGAATCTCCGGCTGGTTTGTCTCCTTCGAGCAACTCCCGGTCACGCTCCCTCAAACGATTGTCCAGGCGGATAGTGAGATCGATGAGTTCGTCCAAAGTTTTAGGAGTCTCACGTACCGCTAGCTCATCCTTGAGTCGCGGTTGCAAAGCCTTGCAAAAAATTCTGCGCAACGCGGCATCATCATACCCGCTCTCGGCGGCCAAAACCCGGAAGCTTACTGAAAAAGCGGCCACGGAACGTCCCTTTTGCCTCATGTCGAGCAAGCGATCCCCTGCTTCACTTCCTCTAACAGGGTGGTCAAAAACCTTCCGCATTTCAGACAAAAAATAGGGGTAAGACAAACGCGCGGCGGGTTTAGCATTGCTGATTGCCACAGCCCGATTGCGGCAGCTTCGTCAGTCAATAGGCTCATAATAAACGCTACCCTGGCAGAGTCAGTAGCGTATGTGGACGGCTGTTTGTCAAAAACCAGCAAGCATTGGTGAAGAAACTGGTTGCAAGACATGGACTCACCCGAAAAACGAGGAGGGTGGGGTATGCTAGGTTCACGTGTCGTAGGGGATATAGCGTCGGTAGCAATGTTGCTTACCGGTGGAACGACCGGAACAGCAAGTGGAGAGGAGCTAAGCGGTCCCACAGCAAGTGCTTGTTCCAAACGCTGGTCGATAGATCCGACACTAGTAGCGAGAGCCGTAATAGCGTCCATCATCTCGCGTAAGGACTTATCGTGATTACCCACCAGCTGTCCTTGATGAGACAGGGCGGAGCGCAGGTGTTCTAATTCTGCGGGTTCCATAATTGGCCAGTTATTCTGTCACGGTGTGGCTTAAGCCAACGAAAAAGGTTGGAACCCGTGATGCAGAATGACACAGCGCTAGTAAAAAAATCTATTTATTAAACAAGAAAAAATACAACAAACAGAAATGACTACTAGAAAGAACAACTAAGGAACGCAGGGCATAAGCCGAAACTACAAAGAACAAAAAACACTGCTAAGCAGGAAAAAAGGTACTCGCAGAACAAAAAGAGCTGCAGGAAAAAGGTGCAGAGCAGGTAGAAGCAGTACAAATAACAATGGTAGCATATAAGCGAGCAAGGGGACCAGTTGGGAGCCAAGGAACGAGGAACAGGAAGCAGGGTTGGCAAGGCAATAACTGGCAACTGGGTAGTGAGTGAGCAGAGGTATATATGGAGCGCAGCAGATTGATCGCAGGTGTTCCTAATCACTCATCAGAGCAGCCATGACACTGCAGGGACAAAAACAGAGTGCAACACACGGAACATGACAGGCATGCCATCCTGGGGTCAGTCGCACACAAGCCGCGGTGGCGCAGAGGTTCTGGTGGCCGTCCATGATGACTGACATAAAGGGATTCGTCGCGGCCTGCTCTGTCTGTGCCAGAAGCAAGACTCTTCACCGTGCTCCGGCCAGACTCCTTCAGCCATTACCCATCCCATCCTGCCCTTGGTCCCACATCGGCCTGGACTTTGTTACTGGACTACCTGCCTCCCGAGGCAAGACCGTCGTTTTGAGCATTGTAGACCGTTTCTCTAAGATGGTACACTTCATCGCCTGCCGGGTCTGCCTTCGTCCCTCGAAACAGCGCACCTATTGGTGAGACATGTATTGCGTCTTCATGGCATACCACTTGACATTGTCTCTGACAATTCACGTCCCGAGTGTGGAAGGCCTTTTGCAGGACCTTGGGAGCATCTGTCAGCCTATCCTCGGGACATCACCCTCAGACAAACGGCCAGACAGAGCGGGCCAACCAGGACCTGGGAGCGGCGTTACGATGTGTTTGTCACCAGCACCCTGCATCATGGTCCTCCCACCTCCCCTGGGTTGAATATGCCCACAACACCCTCATAAGCTCAGCCACAGGTATGTCACCGTTTAATGTTGCTTACGGTTACCAGCCTCCGCTATTCCCTGCACAGGAGTCGGATGTTGCAGTTCCGTCCGTTCAAGCCCACCTGCGTCGTGCCCGAAGGGTCTGGCGGGAGACCATGGTGGCACTCAAACGGACGGCCGCACGCAACCAACGCCTGGCAGATCGCCATAGGGTTCCAGCACCGGACTACCAGGTGGGCCAGGAGGTTTGGCTATCGGCCAAGGATTTGCCACTAGCAGGAACCAGCAGGAAACTAGCTCCAAAGTTCGTGGGACCTTTTCCTATTGACGCCATCATCAGCCCCTCCTCCGTCAAGCTCAAGCTCCCATCCTCTCTCAAGGTTCATCCAGTGTTTCACGTCTCCTGCATTAAACCAGTTTCCTCCAGCCAGCTGTGCCCACCGGCCGAGGCGCCGCCCCTGCCGCGTATGATCAATGGCCAGCCAGCATACACTGTGAAGGCTCTTTTGGACTCCCGTAAGAGGGGTAGAGGGTTCCAATATTTGGTTGACTGGGAGGGATACGGTCCGGAGGAACGTTCCTGGGTCTCCCGCTCCTGTATCCTCGACCCCTCACTCATTAGCGACTTCCACCGTCTTCACCCTAGCAAACCAAGTAGGCCGTCAGGAGACGCCTTATAAGATGGGGGAATACTGTTACGATGGTGTTTGTCGCTCTGCTGCCGCCTGCTGTGTATTTGCTCTCTGTGCAGCTTCAGCCGGTGTGGGTGGAGTCCCCAGCACACACCTGCAGGCAATCTCATCAGGCACCCTTCTTATACTCAGCAGCAACTAGGGACCAGTGCCAGATTGTACTCCTTGCTACCTGTACCGCTTCGTCCGGCTCCTTACCTGTTCACCGCTTTCTGGCTCACCCTTGTACCCTCTGCTCAGTACTATTTCCTGTTACACTAGTTGTTGTTCCAGCTCAGGTTTGCCTGTAGTGTTTCTCAGTTGTATTCTAGTTATTTCCTGTCAGCCTTCTGCTGACAGCGTCTTGTGTTTCTGCTTTTGGTTTGTGACTTTTCTTGTGTTGTACTTGACCCCGCTTGGGACACTTTATGTTATTAAATACCTTTTTGTATCTATTTTTGGTCTGCCTCCCTGCGCTGGGTTCCGCCCCTCTTACAAGTGGCTACTCCCACTCGTGACACCTGTTGCTCTAACATCACATCTATGCAAATGGATGGAGAAAGTACCATACTGGTCAAAAGACTTCATTATTTCCTTGAACGTCCACAGTTACTTGCAACTTCTCAGTGTGGTTTTAGAAAAGGACGGTCAACAATGGATGCTGTAGTGAAAGTAAGTCATGAAATAGAGAAAAGCTTTCCAATGGAAGACTTGATGAATATTGTATTCTCTGACGTTGAAAAGGCTTATGACTCCATGTGGCGGGAAGGTTTATCTAGATATTTCGACAGATGGGTGAAGAAGTGAAGGAGGGAAGGTGGGGATTGGAATCTATGTACCATCCATGAACTATAGCATTGCAAAAAGATGACCTGATCAGGTTTCCTTTCATACAGCAGAAATGATGGCAATGATTATTGACCTGCAATGGATAGAGGAAATCAAAGCAGATAGACTGCTATGTTGTGTGGACTCTGGCAGCCTTATACAGTATTCAACATATGGAATCAAGTGGAGAGGATTTACTATTAGAAATACATCCAAGCCTGTTCCAATGACACATGTTCAAAATAGAAATAAGGTTCTGCTGGGTACCTGCACATGTAGGGGTGGAAGGGATTGAGGGATGACAAGGAAAGATATTATAAATGGACCTGCTGGTAAAGGTGAAGTAAAGGCAATAACCAAAAAACAAATGATGGAGAAATGGCAAAACAGGTGGGACGAGGGTAGTAGCGCAAGGAAATATGATAGAGTACAAAAATGTACGCGTGCACAAGGGGTGAAGAGGAAAAACAGAAAAGAGGAAATCGTGTTAACTAGGATGAGGTTCAATCACACCGGGTTCAATGACACAATGTTTTTGTAAATGGAAAGTATGTATGGATGCAAAAACCTAGAGAAGGTGAAACACATTACTACACTGCAAGAGATATAGGGAAGACATGGAAAGTTAAGCAAAAGATTACTAAGGTAGGAAGGGAATGGGTCATTGAGGGGATTTTAGGAACAGGTGGGGAGAGGGTGACACATACAGAGGGCGGTGATAGAATATTTGAAGGACACAGGATTAGATAATAGAATGTAGTTCATTATTAGAATATATTACTATATTATTATTATTTGTATAAGTAGTTTCCTCATGATCTGAATTAGTATAAAATAAGATAGATGGCCCATGTTACATACTCTGGTACAGTCGGTGGCGGTATGCACCTTTAAAGTCATGGCTGCAACCCGCCATTAAACTAAAAGAAGTGTTAAGGAACGCAAAGCCGTGAACTGGATTCCAAAGCAGAGACAAGCAATTCGTAACAAAAAGTTTATTATAACAAAGGGTGTCCAAGCAATGGAAAAATATACAACAAAAACCACAAAGTACAACTGAAAACGCCTGGATCTAATCACAGGGAAAAACTAGAAAAAAGAAAAACTAGGGCGGAGAGGAAAACAATACAAAACACAAAAATCTGCACAAAACAATAGGCAGAGGAAAAAACTGAAAACGCTGCTGAACACTCAAGCAGGAACTGGAATATGAAAACTCACAACTGCAAGGAGGAAAAAGGCATACAAGGAAAAGCACGACCAGAGAGTAACAATACGGGAGACTAGATGCTGGAAAGAGCAAGTAGTTGGCGCAGGCTTGACAACAATCTGGCACTGGCTTAGAGTCTGGCTGCAGCTGATGTAGGCAGCTGAACTAATTGTCTGCAAGTGTGCTCAATTAGTGCCTCCAGCAAACTCAGGCGTGCTCGCAAAGAAAAACAGCCAGAGGGCAGAGGAGGAGGAGGAGGAGGAGGAGGAGGAGGAGGAGGAGGAGGAGGAGGAGGAGGAGAAGGAGGAGAAGAAGAAGAAGAAGAAGAAGAAGAAGAAGAAGAAGAAGAAGAAGAAGAAGAAGAAGAAGAAGAAGAAGAAGAAGAAGAAGAAGAAGAAGAAGAAGAAGAAGAAGAAGAAGAAGAAGAAGAAGAAGAAGAAGAAGAAGAAGAAGAAGAAGAAGAAGAAGAAGAAGAAGAAGAAGAAGAAGAAGAAGAAGAAGAAGAAGAAGAAGAATAATAATAATAATAATAATAATAATAATCCGGGAGCACGCACACTGCTGCGTTCAAACCTCAACAGTGTGACGCCACGCGATTCTTCCGGCCCAGTCCTTCACGAGAACGAAGCCATGGTAGGTTTTGTCATCTTCATGGGCAACTATACAGCACCCAAGGCACAAAGGATATGAACGCTTGAATTTGTTAGCTATGTCGAAGCATTTGTATTTGTATTGTATTTGTACTTTATCCCACAGCATTTTTTTTTTCCCCAAAATGGCGCCGTGTGAGTGGCTGCCGGTTACAGCAGCTCTGTACTTTTCTTCCACCTTTTAGTGTTTTTATAATATTTTAGTCTTCTTACTTTTTCTTTTGGTCGCATTTGGTCGAGTGTGCAGTTATGGAGGTTGATATTGTTACTTTTCTAGTCTGCGCCTTGATGCTCTTTGAACTTTGCAGTTCAACTGTGGGAAACCTCTTCAACCACGGCTCCCCATTCAACCAAGGCTCAATTGTTTACACCCAGGATCAGCGGTTAGCCCTGTGCCACACACTCCCTCTCTGCGCGGAGAGGCCGGAGATCCCGGAGATCCCCAAGGAGCTGCGGAGGAGCAGAAAAGGATGCAGGTCGGGAGTGAAGTGCAAGAAGCGGAAAAGAGGGTACAAGCCATGTCTACTGTCTGTCATCATGGGGAACGTAAGATCTCTCCCCAACAAGATGGAACAGCTAACGGCGCTGACCCAACTGCAGAGGGAGTACCGGGAATGCAGCCTCGTGCTTCACGGAGACGTAGCTGAGTGAACTTTCTCCGGATTCACACGTCACAATGGACGGATTCCAGCTGGTACGAGCGGACAGGAATGAAACGGAGAGCGGTAAGAAGAAGGGAGGGGGAATCACTGTGTTTGTGAATGACAGATGGTGCCACCCGGGACACATCTGTGTGAAGGATTTGAGTCTGCCCCCCCCCCTCCCTCCCCTACCAACTCACCACTCTTCACACCCACACCCCCATCCCAGCCATCCTCTACCCCCCTCTCCATAACTGATGATCAGGTGAGAAGTCAGCTGAAGAAGATCAAGGCAAGGAAGGCCACGGGACCGGACGGCATCAGCCCTAGAATCCTCAAGGACTGTGCTGACCAGCTCTGTGGAGTTCTCAGGCACTTGTTCAATCTCAGCCTGAGCCTGGAGAAAGTCCCGGCCCTGTGGAAGACCTCCTGTGTTGTCCCGATACCAAAGACACCGCGTCCCAAGGAGCCTAACCACTTCAGGCCTGTTGCCTTGACCTCTCACCTGATGAAGACCATGGAGAGGATTATCCTGCAGCACCTGCGACCCCTGGTTGGCACTCAGCTGGACCCCCTGCAGTTTGCTTACCGGCCTCGGATCGGAGTGGACGACGCAGTGATCTACCTGCTGCACAGATCACTGCTACACCTGGAGGACAGCGGGAGCGCTGTGAGGGTCATGTTTTTTGACTTCTCCAGTGCCTTTAACACCATCCAGCCGGCACTACTCAGAGTGAAGATGGAGAGTGTGGGAGTGGACCAACAACTGACTGCATGGGTTATAGATTACCTCACCAATAGACCACAGTATGTGAGGCTCCGTCACTGTGTATCTGACATGATACTCTGCAACACAGGTGCCCCTCAGGGTACGGTGCTCTCCCCTTTCCTCTTCACCCTCTACACCTTGGACTTCACACACAACTCCACACAGTGTCACATCCAGAAGTTCTCTGATGACACAGCCATTGTGGGTTGTGTTTCAGAGGGGAATGATCTGGAATCCAGGACGGTCATCAGGGACTTTGTCAGCTGGAGTGAGCTTAACCAGCTGCAACTCAACACCAGCAAGACAAAAAAGATGATCATTAACTTCCAGAGGAAAACATCCCATTTCACACCGGTGAACATCCAGGGAGCGGACATAGAGTTGGTAGACAGCTACAAATTCCTGGGTGTTCACCTTAACAACAAACTGGACTGGTCCGTCGACACCCACGCCCTCTACAAGAAGGGCCAGAGTCGCCTCCACCTGCTGAGGAGACTGAGGTCCTTTGGTGTGTGCAGGACTCTTTTACGGACCTTCTATGACTCTGTGGTGTCCTCAGCCATCTTCTACGCTGTGGGCTGCTGGAGAGGGGGCAGCACGGACAGGGACAGGAGCAGGATCAATAGGCTGATCAGGAGAGCGAGCTCTGTCCTGGACGGTCCTCTGGACTCCGTGGAGGAAGTGGGGGAGAGAAGGATGTTGGCTAAGCTGACATCCATCATGGACAACACCTCTCACCCACTACATGATACTGTGGGTTCCCTTAGCAGCTCCTTCAGCAGCAGACTGTTACACCCACGTTGTAAGAAGGAGAGGTTCCGCAGGTCCTTCATACCGACCGCTGTCAGGCTCTATAACACCTGTACCACGTGAACCATGTTGTAGTCAATATGCATTTCTTTACACTGTACTCTATTTGCGTATCTTGCTTGCTGCTGTAACATTGATTCTAGCATATCCAGAAACGTGGTGAGAGGAGCAGGTTAGACATTCACAACGTAGCCGCGGCACATTGTCCCACAGTTTTCCCTGCATTTATTTGTTTCTGGATAACAAATATGAAATATTGGCCAGACAGATATTTGGTGCAAATACACTCCATGATTGTGGTCCTGTAGAGTATTTCTAATGACATTGCATGAATAAGACAAGACATTGGAGGGATTCTGACATCGGTAATTCACAATGATCACAGTTCCACCAGCGATGGGTCAGAGTTCCACCAGGCTGAGACTGAGCAGTGAGCTGCTGCGCTTACGTATTCCACACTTACCCAGGAAGAAAAAGAACAATTAGTTCCCATCGTTGAGGCAACATCTCACTCATGAACTTACCTTCCGTTGTGTTCATGGTCATGATCTACATTACCGGTGAATCTGACTTCAGGATCCAAACCATTGATGTTTTCATTCAAAATGGATTCCACAACATGAAGATTTGGTATTGCAAGTGTGGATATTTCAGTATGGATCCCTGCGTGGCTTGGTGACACGTGTTTTTCAGTAGCTTTGCTAATCATCACTGAGTTCACATGGAGCCTGCATTGGACGAAACGTTGTTGTACAAAACACATGGAAAGCACACAGATGGGCTGACAAGACCACAAAAGGCCCAACTTGGCAGAGAAGCGTCCAAGTATCTCGTTGAAGGTCAGCAGGCTAATTAAGGTTCACCGGCTAACGTGAGATACTGTAAGGACTTACGAGATCCTTTGGGAATTCCTTAGTTTGTCAAACTATCGTGAAAATAAAAAAACTATGCTTTAAGCCAATTAATACAGGGTGCCCCCCATTGAACATGTCCATATTGGAGTGACTACATGGTTATACATCATGGCATTTATTTTGGGATGTATAAGATGTTTGATTTGACAACTTTCAAATGAAACATTGTGGGGGATGGACATCTGACAATGTTCCAACTAAGATGGAACATGAAAAGAGCTAAAGTGGTTCCAGTTTTCAAAAATGGAGATAAACATCAATTTACAAACTACCGACCAGTTTCCTGATTACCCCCATTTTCTACAATGATGGAGAAGCTATTTAATAACGGGTTGGACAAATGTATGAATATGAATGAAGCACTTGCAGGTAGTCAATACGCATACAGAGCTAACATTTCAACTTCTATGGCACTGATGGAAATCACGGAGGAAATGACTCATGCTGTAGACCACAGAAGGTGTGCAGTTGCAGTACTCATGGATCTTCCAAAAGCCTTCCATACAATTCATCCCAATATTTGAACAACATGAGAAAGGTACGGAATCAGAGGATTAGTCTTGAATTGCCTTTAAAGCTACCTAGCAAACAGGAAGCAATTTGTCAAGCTAGGAGAATACACATCTGGGAGTTTATACACCACATGTGGAGTACCCCAGGGGTCCATACTGGGACCAAAACTGTTCACTTTGTACATCAATGACGTTTGTAAAGTAACAAAGGACTTAAAGTTGGTCTTATTTGCGGATGATACCACTGCCTTTTGTTGTGGGGAAAGCACACAAGAACTCATTAAAAAGGTCAAGGATAAAAAGGTCATATTAAAGTCATGGTTTGACAGGAACAGATGATCCTTGAACTTAAGTCAAACTAAAATAATGCTATTTGGAAGTAGCAGAAAAGACACGTACCACCAAATACAAATAGACGGAGTGGACATTGAAAATACATTTCTGGGATCATAATAGACGAAATCTCATATCAAAAATATACAACAAAAGGTGGCCAGAAATACTTCAATATTGAACAAAGCAAAATATGTTCTTGATGGAAAATGCCTCCACACTCTTTACTGTTCTTTGGTGTGAGCATATCTAAGGTATTGTGGAGATATGGGCAATTATTAGGAAATAAAAGCAACCTTCACTCACTCAACGTACTGCAAAAAAGATGGCTGAGGATCATTCATCATGACAACATACAAAGCCTTTCTTTTTAAAATAACACATTCAAATGTGATGATTTAGTACATTTTCAAACGGCTAAAATAATGCATCAAGTTAACAATAACTTGCTAGCCAAAAACCTCCTACAGTATTTCTCGATAAAAGAGGAGAAGTATGATCTTAGAGGAAAATGAAAGTGAAAGCACTTCTATGCCAGAACAAGGCTGAAAAGCCACAGCATTTCAGGATGCAGAATTCAATGACTGAGTAAGGAAGTCCAACAATGTACCGAGACGAGCTCATTCAAAACCAATACAAGCATTTGATGTTTGCTAAATACAAGGCAGAAGAGTCTTGATCATCACAATGATTGTTCTGTCATGCTAGTTTTTTATGATTTATGATTACTATTTATTATTATTATTACTACTATGGTTTCAGTAAATGAGGAAGTGCTTTGCCTGTTAAATAGTTCTTCAGCATCAATACACTTTGTCCCTTTGAAACAGGTGCACAAGGATGTAAGGGCTTGGCACCATCTGCTTGGTCTTCAAAACAAAATAAGTGTGATAAAAATGTTAGATATGCAGCTGGAATTGCATGGATGATACATCTTCCTTCATAAGAAGCACGGGCGTTAGTTAGCAGCAATGTGTGCAGAGGCTGACGTCCCATTAGAAACGTATATAACAATATTGGGATACATGCTGAGGTCCCTATTGGCCAACCCTAGCAACTACTAACAATGTGTTCTAGAACCACAGTCTTCATACCACTGGAAACTCAGCTTCACTCCCCTCCATCACGTCTTTGTGCTCAGCAATGTTGGCAGCACCAATCAAGTCCTCTTCAGAATGTGTCAGGGCTTCCTGGTTCTCCAGGTGGACAAGGGAAAAAGATCACAAAGTCATGAATTAAAACTTGTATCAACTAGCCCATAGAATGGTGCATTCACCCCTGAGACTTCCACATCCAATTGGCTTGTGGTTGGTTTCTCAGTGTCGAGGATAGGCTCCAGCATTCCCCCGCGACCCTAATGAGGAGAAGCAGCCTAGAAAATGGATGGAGGTCATCTTCATTTCCATGCTGGAAGTGTTACTCCAGCGCTCTTCTGTGTCACTGTGGTAATCTTTATGATCATTCTACATGTCAACACAGGAAAGAGAAATAGTTGATGAAAAAATGATTGAAATTGTGCAGGCAGTTTGCAGTAACGTTTGCTTTTTGCTGCCAATGTTGTCATTTGTCTCCACGTTGGTTCAGCTAGAGCAGGGGTCGGGAACCTGTGGCTCGCGAGCCAGATGTGGCTCTTGTGATGATTGCATCTGGCTCGCAGATAAAAAAAAAATATTAGCGCTTGTTTTAATCCATCCATCGATTTTCCACTGCTCATGTCTTGTTCAGGGCTGCAGTTGACTGCAGGCGCAATTGTCCATGATTTTAAATTGGATGATAATAGCCTATGTTGGCCGTTGCCGGGTCAACAGGTAAACGCCCCCTTTTGAATCAGTCTGCTCGGTCATTAGCTCAAAGCTAACCCTTCGACCAAGATGGCGAAAAGAGTTTCGTTCATTTCAGGATGGATGGACTGAAGAGTTGGCCTTTGTGGAGAGAGCAGGCTCTGCGGTGTGCCCAATTTGCAGTGACAAAATTGCATCAATGAAACGGTCGAATGTAAAGCGGCACTTGGACACACGCCATGCTACCTTTGCATCAAAATACAGCAGGGAGAAAGCGTGCCAAGATCTACTCAGCAGGGTGCAAGCTAGCCAGCAGCAACTCCGCTTATGGACCCGGCGAGGTGACGAGAATTCCGCTAGTTTTGCTAGATCTTTAGCAATAGTGAGGAACGGAAAACCATTCCTCCGTGAATCACCACCTTACCGTGGTGGAGGGGTTTGTGTGCCCGAGTGATCCTAGGAGCTATGTTGTCTGGGACTATATGCCCTGTAGTGTCTCCCAAGGCAAACAGGTCCTGGGTGACGGGCGAGACCAATAGTGATTCAGAAGACCCGTATGAACAAACACATGAGACCGCACCTCGCTCGGAAGTGGGATACCGGGGCCTCACCCTGGAGCCAGGCCTGGGGGAGGGGCTCGCAGGCGAGCGTATGGTGGTCGGGCTTTCACCCGTGGGACCCGGCCGGGCTCAGCCCAAACAAGCCACATGGGATCTCCTCCCCGTAGACCCACCACCTGCGGGGGCAAGCATAAGGGTCCGGTGCATTGCGTTTTGGGTGGCGGTCGAGGGCGGGCACCTAGGCGACCTGGTCTTCGGCGGCCAAATCTAGTTCTTGGGACATGGAACGTCACTTCTCTGGCGGGGAAGGAGCCCGAACTTGTGAGAGAGGTTGAGACATTCCAACTAGATATAGTCGGACTCACCTCGACCCACAGTTTGGGTTCTGGATCCAAACTCCTCAAGACGGGCTGGACCTTGTTCTACTCTGGAGTTGCTGCAGGGGAGAGGCGGCGAGCTGGTGTGGGCTTAATAGCCCCCCCGGCTCGGTGCCTCTGTGTTGGAGTCATCCCCGGTGAACGAGAGGGTCATTTCCCTACGCCTTCGGGTTGGGGAAAGGGTCCCGACTGTCGTTTGTGCGTACGCGCCAAACGGCAGTTCAGAGTGCCCAGCCTTCCTGGAGTCCATCAGAGGGGTGCTGGAGAGCACCCCAACTGGTGACTCCGTTGTTTTGCTGGGAGATTTCAACGCCCATGTGGGTAATGACAGTGTGACCTGGAGGGGCGTGATAGGGAGGAACGGCCTCCCCGATCTGAACCCGTGCGGTGTGATGTTGTTGGACTTCTGTGCGAACCACAGTTTGTCCATCACAAACACCATGTTCGAACATAAGGATGTCCATAAGTGCACATGGCACCAGGACCCCCAAGGCCGCAGGTCTATGATCGACTTTGTAGTCGTATCATCAGACCTGCGTCCGTATGTTCTGGACACACAGGTAAAGAGAGGGGCTGAGCTGTCAACTGATCACCACCTGGTGATGAGTTGGATTAGATGGCGGGGGAGGATGCCAGACAGACCCGGGAGACCCAAACGTGTAGTGAGGGTGTGCTGGGAACGTTTGGCAGAGTCTCCTGTTCGTCGAGTCTTCAGCTCTCACCTCCGGCAGAGCTTCTCCTGCATCCAGGGGGAGGACGAGGATATCGAGTCCGAATGGGCTCTATTCCGTGCCTCCATTGCTGAGGCAGCCGATTGGAGCTGCGGCCGCAAGGTGGTCGGTGCCAGTCGTGGCGGCAAGCCCCGAACCCGATGGTGGACACCGGAGGTCAGGGCTGCCGTCAAGCTGAAGGAGTCCTATCGAGCATGGATGGCTTGTGGGACTCCTCAATCAGCTGATAGGTACCGGCAGGCCAAGCGGCACGCAGTTTTGGCGGTGGTCGAGGCAAAAACTCGGGTGTGGGAGGAGTTCGGCGAGGCCATGGAACACGACTTTTGGTCGGCCTCGAAGAGGTTCTGGCAAACCGTCCGGCGCCTCAGAAAGGGGAAGCAGTGCCTGGTCCACACTGTTTACAGTGGGGACAGGGGCCTGCTGACCTTGACTGAGGATATAGTTCGGCGGTGGAAGGAATACTTTGAGGCCCTTCTCAATCCCACTGACATACCTTCCATAGAGGAAGCAGAGGCTGAGGACACGAACGCGGACAGTTCCATCACCGTGGCTGAGGTATCTGGGGTAGTCAAAATGCTCCCCAGTGGCAGAGCTCCAGGGGTGGACGAGTTTCGCCCTGAATTCCTCATGGCTCTGGATGTTGCGGGACTGTCTTGGCTGACACGTCTCTTCAATATTGCGTAGAAGTCGAGAACAATACCTCTGGATTGGCAGACTGGGGTGGTGGTCCCCCTTTTCAAGAAGGGTGACCGGAGGGTGTGTTCCCAACTATAGGGGGATGACACTCCTGAGCCTCCCTGGGAAAGTCTATTCCAGGGTGCTGGAGAGAAGGGTACGACCAATCATCGAACCTCGGCTACAGGAGGTGCAATGTGGTTTTCGTCCTGGTCACAGAACACTGGACCAGCTCTACACCCTTGCAAGGGTACTGGAGGGTACTTGGGAGTTTGCCCAACCGTTCTACATGTGCTTTGTGGACCTGGAAAAGGCATTCGACCGTGTCCCTCGCGGTGTCCTGTGGGGGGTGTATGGGATTGGTGGCGCTACTACGTGCCATTCAGTCCTTGTACAACGGAGCAGGAGCCTGGTTCGCATTGCCAGTAGTAAGTCAAGCCTGTTTCCGGTGAACGTTGGCCTCCGCCAAGGCTGCCCTTTGTCACGGATTCCGTTTATAATTTTTATGGACAGAATTTGTAGGCGCAGCCAAGGTGCCGACGGAGTCCAGTTCGGGGGCATTAGGATCTCATCTCTGCTATTTGCAGACGATGTGGTCCTGATGGCCTCATCGGGCTGTGACCTGCAGCGTTTACTGGGACGGTTTGCATCTGAGTGTGAAGCTTCTGGGATGAGACTCAGCACCTCCAAATCCGAGGCCATGGTTCTCAGTCGGAAAAGGGTGGATTGCTCCCTCCGGGTTGGGAATGAGGTCCTGCCCCAGGTGGAGGAGTTGAAGTATCTCGGGGTCTTGTTCACGAGTGAGGGAAGGTTGGAGCGTGAGGTCGAAAGGCGGATCGGCGCAGCGTCTGTAGTAATGCGGTCGCTGTACCGGACCGTCGTGGTGAAGAGAGAGCTGAGCCGGAAGGCAAAGCTCTCAATTTACCGTTCGATCTATGTTCTCACCCTCACCTATGGTCATGAGCTTTGTGTCATGACCGAAAGAACGAGATGGCGGATACAAGCGGCTGAAATGAGTTTTCTTCGTAGGGTTGCGGGACTCACCCTCAGAGATAGGGTGAGGAGCTCGGTTATCCGGGAGGAGATCAGAGTAGAGCCGCTGCTCCTTCACATCGAGAGGAGCCAGCTGAGGTGGCTCGGGCATCTAGTCCGGATGCCTCCCGGACGTCTCCCTGGTGAGGTGTTTCGGGCATGCCCAGCCGGGAGAAGGCCCCGGGGAAGACCTAGGACACGCTGGAGGGATTATGTCTCACAGCTGGCCTGGGAACGCCTTGGTGTCCTCCCGGTGGAGCTGGAGAAGGTGGTCGGGGACCGGGAAGTCTGGGCTTCCCTACTAAGACTGCTGCCCCCGCGACCCGGACCCGGATACGCGGAGGAAATTGGAATGGAATGGAAAACCATTCACAGATGGCGAGTATGCTACAACGTTCATGCTGGATGTAGCCAATGAACTTACTGATGATCTTCCAAACAAAGACAAGATAATCAAACAGAGACAAGACATGCCTCTGTCGGCAAGAACTGTTCATGATCGTACCATCACGATGGCAAACCAAATGGAGGACATAAATGCAGCGCCGTTCTTTTCCATGGCTTTGGATTCAGAGTCAACAGACGCAAGTCATTTGTCGCACTTCAGTATGATTGATTGCAAGATATGCTGTTATGGACCAGATGCTGAGCTAATGCAGCTTCTTCCGTGTCCGGCAGCTACAGTGTTGCGCTAATTGACTGGATGCTATTGCGTTGACTTCTGGCCATGGTCCCGCCCCCTACCCGGAAGCCAATGGGAGCCGCCCAATTTTAAATTAGCGCTCACCGCGCCAATTCACAGTCTTGTTGGCAAAAAAATAAACGGTCCAGTTGACTCGTTAAGAAGGAAAGAAGAAGGAGGAGACATATCCTAACTAAAAATGTCATTTTCATCATTACAATACCACAATGGCGTTTGCCATTGATTCTTTTAAGGACAAGACTGTGGAAGTTGGGAAGATATCATGGATGAGTACTGACGACCAGCAGCAATGTCCAAAAGTAATCACTCAGTGCCCTGACCTAGAAGAAGAAGATGGATGGATGGAAATAAAGGGGGACAGGAAAGGCAGAAAAGAGTCAGAAGGTCCAGCCTTTTGATGGTTGGTGGTAAGTTGTTAACTGGATTGCTTCTGGGTTAACTTGATAACATTGTTGTCAAAGTGGGCTGGATATTTACATCTATACGGCAATGACAAAGCTAAGCTAACAACACAATACAGTGCTTCGTGCAAGTTGAACTGTCTGCTTGTTTCAAAAGAAGGTTAGTCCATGGCAAAATAGTAAATCAGGCAAAGTAGGTAGTGCATTTGGCAGAATAAATACTCATAAGTCATTCAGCAGATACTGTAAGCGCACATTTGCTTTTGCACTCTTATACCTCCATGTTTGGGCTGTGGTACTTTCTGCAGGTTTTTCCATGTTTTAATAAGCGTTTCTATGTGCCAAAGAGACCCCACAAACTTTTAAATGGATGATATTTCTTAGTGATCTCTGCAGGAAGAGACAGGAAGTCATAAAAGGTGAAGATATCTGGCAAGAAGCAACCAAGAGGAAGAGTAAAGCCAACAGATGTGGAAGAATACAGTGAAGTTCCACCAAAAGGTAGGTACCTGGATAAATACCTTTGTATGACACCAGGTGATTGCAAGTGACATGTCTATGTAATTTCTGGTGTGCATCCATTAACTCCATAGTTCTATGATGCTTGTTTTGGTTCCACGATATCAGTTTCCACACTGTCTTATTCAGGCTAACTGACTGGGCTGTGATGTATGTGCAAGCTTTTCATAGCAGTATTTGCTGATTGCATTTAAGTCCAGAAATGTACCTGATGAAGCATCCTCCTACCACGACGTGTTCATTGTGGACGCTGGAGAACAATAACATTGAGGTCATGGATATGCAGTACAAGTAAAGCAAGTCAATGAAAGAAGTCATACAAGTACACATTTTGTTTTGGTCTACTTATTGATTTTTGGTTCCAAAAAGGTGTGCACTTTTCTGTTCCCTTTCGTGACAAGGAAGCACATTTGTTCTCAGTTTAAAAACGCTCTTATGTTTTTTATTTTTACAAGCATGTACACAAGGACTTGATCTTCAGGTCGCTCCAAGAACCATTTTTACATGCAAATGTGCTCTTTTTCATTTTGAAGGACTTGATTTCATAGGTTTGTGAAATATGTAATCATATAACAAAACTTGTTTTCAACATTCTGTCTCGTCTTTTTGTAAATGCATCACTCTTGTTTCCATAAGGTACAGTATGGGTACACTGCAAGGACAGGTAACTAGTAAACTAACCAAGTTATCAAAGAATACCATAATAAAATAAAACTTGAAGGGACTTGAAGTATATAACTAGTACAATGGCAGTACATAGGTAAGTGTACTTGTGGTATACTTTTAAGTACACTAGAAGGATATACCAAGTACATTGATAGTACAGAGAACATGCAATGATGATGTTCATTGAAAATCCCCACAATTATCTTGAATTGCATTGGCTCCATCTGAAAATCAAACAACTTGAAGGATAAAGTACAATTTAACAATAGACACGCACACATTCTTCCATTAGTACTTTCAAAACAAGAAACAAATGCATCTAAAGTCAGCAATTCAAAACTAAAGAGTGACCTCACCTTTAAGCTCTTGGCCAGGAGCAATCCTTGCAATGTCCCAGCAAAACAACTTGTCATTTCCAATTTTAAATACAGTAAAATGATGTGGTCACTGGAGTGGCTACCTGTCCACACCGCGTCTAGATGTACACAAGTGACAAGTACTAGTTAACCATTGTTACAAGACCCAAGATGGATTGAAAAACATTTTAACATCCATGCATACCCAACACACAACACTACATGTACACCAAGTCCCCAACTAACGAACACAATTGGTTCCAGACGACCGTTCTTAAGTCGAATCGTTCTTAAGTAGGGAAAACGTAATGTTACCATTGATATAGGTACTACATGTACGTGTATACATATATAATTAATGAAAAAAATAAAAATGATATAATGCGTAATGATAAATGTTATTTACCTTTGAAGAGGAGTGGTCCAGCATACATCGTTGGTGGTGAATGAGGCGGTATTGAAAAAAGGACAAATGGTGGTGGTTAGACTCTTCTAAAAGAGGTAGTGTTCTGTGGGTGGTGTAGAATTAAGCAGGCCTATTAACTCTTCATAAATTTTAATCACACGCTGTGCCAGGCTGCATGTACAGCTCCAATTTAGCTTTTCTTCAGTCTCCTCCCACTGGTCTTCATTGCCTGTTGGTCCCATTAGCAGTGTCACAGTGCCCTCGAACTGGTCAAGCATGTGAAATATGGACTTAAATATAAATAATGATGGGCTATAAGGCAAAACACATGAAAATATAGACCAGTCGGCTTGTGTTCGTATCTACGAGTATTCGCACGTCGGATGTTCATTAGTAGGGGACTTAGTGTATTCATTTTGTTTGTGAAGGAAAAACGTGAAATAAACATACATTTTTTGATGTGTGTCGGTATATGCGGCACTTTCTCCTGAGGCGATATGTCCTGCAGCTGGAGAGGCATTACGTGCAGGTCCTGTGGCACTTGGGACAGTGACTGCGGGGACAGAGGGAGGGAGAACAGTGGCGGCAGGTCCTGTGGCCACCTGGGACGGTGCCTCCAGGTCCTGTGGCAGTGGAGACAGATGCTACAATTTTGTGGGGAATTTGGGGATCTGCTGCCTGAAATGTTTCTGGTGGTCGATGCATATTTTTCTACAAACCACTCCATTGTCCCCAAGGAGATCAGCACGTTTGCCATCAATTGAAGTGATGGTGAAGGGGCCAAGAAAACTGGACTCCAGCTTCCCACCCTCTCTGCTGAGATCTGGAGACATTCTGAGCTCATTGGGCCGCCTGATGTCATCACAAATCGTCTCCTCTCCACCATCACACACATACTGTATGCATGAGTGCTGGTTGTGGTGGGCAGTTTCCCAATAAGGTCCATACCCACAAGTTGGAAGGGTTGAGTAACCTAAAAAAAGAGTGAGAATTAAATGAGCGTCGACACCAACCAGTTCAGCCACATGATGCCAGGGTGTCAAAATATCTCTTGACTTGTCACTTTAACTAACAGGAATCTGCCTTGTTCGAGGTTTTGCTTTCCTTTTTTTAAACAGTTGTATGCCAAAACAAATACCTAGTGAGTATCAAAGTACCCTGCATGATGAGGTCAGGGAAGAAAAAGGTGAGGACGTAAATGCAAACATTTATAAAGTGGGTCGGAGAACCCGGGGGCAGACAGGGGAGGAAAACTGGAATTTATTGAAAGAAAACCTTTTAATACCACTTAAGAGAAACCCGAGTAAACCAGACAGAACCAAAGCTAACTCGTACAACCCCATGGATTAATGTAACCTTCACTAAAAGGCAGAATATTGGAGCGATAACACACGGGGAAGACAGAATGGCCAACTAACAAAAGAAATAATACCTTTATGGGAGTGTTGGACCTTCTGCTTTATTGGCTGCTGGGCTGACTGGCAGACGGTACATTCTGACACCTGTGGAAAGAATACAAGACAGATATAAATGACACAAGTTGGATTAAGAAGACATTAGAACTCTTTTCTTTTTTCGAACAGTCAATTGGGATTATGGCAGCTTCCGATTCAGCACTTGAATGTCAATTTAAGGTGGAACTGAAGGTGATGTAATGAGCAACGTGAGTGTTTGTCCTGATGGTCTTTTTTTGTGACACTTCTCAATGTGAAAACATTTGAGACATTTTAGTTAAGACATTGCCCTGCCATTGGCTGGCCACCAGTCCGGGTGTACCCCACCTCTCCCCGAAGTCAGCTGGGATAGGCTTCAGCATACCCCCGTGACCCTAATGAGGAGAAGCGGTATAGAAGATGGATGGATGGTTAAGACGTTGCCTTTTCCTGACACTCACTATTGTATTCGTGCAACCTTTGATGTGTGAAGATGCAATAGAGGCACATGTAGACATTTTTAGCACCGAGTCCATATTAGACCTGGTCCACTTTAAAAACCATTAGACCTAGACTTATCAAATTTGGACCGGGTTAATCTACAGACCCCAAAGATTCATAAAAACACGGCTGATATTTGTGAAACTTTTATTCTGTTTTAGAAAATGCATGAACAAGGACATGACCTCAAGATGACCCCTAGGTAACTAACTTGGTCAGTCCCCTTTTGTGTGGAGCAGAGGCCATCATCGTATGCATGGAAAGGCATTGAGCATTTACACTACAGCTACTACCAGAAGAATATCATCCTACATTGGTGGCTCTTAGCACACAGAAGATTGAGGATGAAAGCAGTATGCTTCTTTGTGCACACAGTTGACTCCTTTTCATATTCTTTCAATAGGAGCTGTACGTGTTCAATGCCTTCTCATAAATCTATGCACATAAACATGTTAACATACACCATCACTTGATAAGTGCATAGTATCCACTCAAATGACAGGACAAATAATAGTTCTATTCCACTGTACTGTGAAGAAGCAACGTGGGTATTTGCTACAATTCCAGACATACGCAAATAGAAACTAATGAATCACAAAATGTGATTTGAAAATGTAAACCTTTTGCCAACCAACAAAGATAAATGTGGGGGTGTGTGTGCAGGAGGCGAATGAGCACATACAATGAGCTTGCCTGTGAGACAAGGGTGAGGGCCATCCGAACCCAAAATGTCTGCAGGGGCGCTAGCTGCCGCCTAAATCGCGGGCGAAGAGTATCTAAATTCTCACAAAGTTTGCAAAGCACTTAAGAGTCCTACTACGGAGCCCCGGAGGGGACATGGAGACAAAAAAAAAAAAAAAAAAACTTTTGGGTTTTGCGAGGGAACACAAGAGACTGTGGTAAAGCTGGAAACATTCACATCTTCAAACTTCCGTGATGAATAAGTCCCAAGTGAATGGTTCAAAGACAGCAAACATACCTCTTTCCCACCGTGCAACACACACAAACAGCTACAAGACACTTTTGATCAAAACCAGCCGTGTTCTGTGCAGTCTGACTTCTACTGATCTCCAGGAGAAGCCGGCTGCGAGACCGGAGCGCAGACAAATGTCGTCTTCTTCTGTATCATGGTGGTTGGCATCAATGTTGCCAACTCCTCAGTAAGACGAGTCTCTATTGGCTGTCCTGGAAGGCCATAGATGACGTCATTGGTTAGTTTGCATGTTTTTTGCAAATGATGTTGGAAGAGATGTAGAAAAAAAACATAAATATGATAGATTAACAAAGTAAATAAAAACACCTTGATTATGTTAAGAATTACAAAAATATATACGAAGCAACAAGTTGGTGAAAATGGACATCATTTGGGCAATTTTTATTAGGTTGTTAATAAATTGATTTGTGTCACGTGGAGGACCACAAACTCACCTCACACATCCTGTCATGGACTGCCAGACACGAGTTGAGCTTGTCGGGTGTTTGACCCCCAGTATGCAGACATGAGGCAGTGGCGTGCAAAAGTAAAGAGTCCTTAATAACGCACGTGCATTTTGCTGCAGTCATTGCAGCAAAACAAAGGCTCTGTGGAAACCAAACACAAAAGGTAGAATGCAGGTAGGTAAACTGATCCACGTGACAGCCCCGCTAAGGAGACGAGGTACAGTAGGAACAGTGGCGACAGCAACATTAACACCAATGAACCAGCGCCGGGCGTCTGACGACGATGGTCTTTTAACCGCCACTACTGATAATTGGCAACAGCTGGCGGCCACCATGTGTCAAGCGGCTGCCTCTTCCACCCGGCAGGAAGTACACATTGCCAAAATAAGAGCGCTGGACAGGAAGCACTCGCTCCTGTCCTGTGAAACGTGACACATCAGTGACTCCTTCCTGGTATTACGACAGCAATTCGTTTGGAAAATGTGCTTTTAAATCATTTTGGGGAATTTTCATAAGAATTCTGGTTAATAAATTCAGTTGTGTCACATGTCCGTTCAATAACATCACTTCTGTGAAGAGTAAGACCACAACGTTCACCTCACACATCAATGGCCAAGTGAAGCTATGAACGCACGTGACACAATTGCATTTATTAAACAATAAACAATAAACAATAAACAAAGACTTTGCTGTCGTGTGACCAGGAGAAGGCCGCTGATGTGTGAGGTGAGTTTTGTGCTCCTTCACGTTACACAAGTCCTTTTATTAACAACCTCATGAAAATTGCCTTCAATTATGCAAAAGTCCATTTTCACAAACTTGTTGCTTCGTAAATATATTTGTAGCCAATGACGTCATCTATGGCCTTCCAGGACAGCCAATAGATGCTTGTCTTACTGAGGAGTTGGCAACACTGATGCCAACCTCCATAATACAGATGAAGAAGAAGACATTTGTAGACAGTCCCTGTGCTCCAATCTCACTGCCGGCTTCTCCTGGAGATCAATAGAAGTCAGACTGCACAGAACCACTGATCTGTACGAAAGAAATCTGAATAGCTCATACGTCGCACGCACCCGTGCAAGCTGCTGACGCCACAGCGCACACACGAGAGGCCATCTTACCACTCACATCTCGTACGTAGCAGACTACATTGGCACAGCGTGCTGAAGCGTGGAATTCTATCTGAGGATATGGGAGTCTAAATAACCAAACCAAAGACTTATTACAGTCCCTTATGCCTACAAGTAAGCGGGTCTTAAAACAGAGTAACTGTAAAAAGTACCCTCCTTTCCCTGTCCGGCCTTTTTATACATTTTGAGATTGTGCAGGAAGTTTGGCGACCGTGAACCAATCAGCTCGTGCAGGGCGTTGGCGATGAGATCTTTTGAAGTCCGCCAGATGCTCGATAAAGCTTGTCCATTGGAGTGAAACTGTCATCTGTGTGCACTCAACTGGTGGGGGTTTTGCCTGGGACATCCTGTTATCAACGTTGTCCTTCCTGTAGGCTCCCTGTAGGCTCACGAGACCAACACAGCAAATAACATATAACTGCTGACCTAGCACGTCTGCTCTGGCCAAAGGTTAAACCCAAGTCAGGATGTGTGTGCGTGTGAATATCTTAAGTATGGTGCCCAAGTAACTACTAAGTAATGTGAATATAAACTATAATGCATAGCAATGCAAATCAACTAAGTAATATAGATATATGGTAATTATGATGCATAATAATGTAAGTCAACTAAATCATGTAAATATATGTGAATTATGCATAATAAAAATAATGTGCTCCTTCAGTACATAGTGTACAAAGCAAATGAAGAGGCTAACAGAACATCTATATTTGACATTAAAAAGCGGGGAGATTCAACCTTCGTCCCTTAAAAACCATTTGATACGTTATTCTCTATCTTTTGCTATATTAAATGTACTTTTCCCTTCCAATTCTCATTGCCTTTGGGACAAAATTCTACTGTGCCCCCTGGCTCACCACTCCCCTATAGCAATGATAGTTTTACTCCTCTAGAAAGAGATTTTCATTTGAACTGCATATCCCATCCCTTTTTCCCACTAAAATCCATGGTCATGATCCTTTACTTTTTATTCTTACTTTCATACAATTCACTATGCTCTCGTCTGTACAAAATATGAATCATAAAAGAGACAAGTTTGAAAATCATTTCACATTTTGATGATTTTTATTTTTGTTTATGTTATGAAATAGAAATAAGCTCTTTTCCGATATAGAAATATATTTGAACAAAAACCACAGGAATAATATGTAATATAATATGTAATAATATATAAACATTGTCTCCATATGGGGGTTCATTTGAAATTCGGGTAAACAAACAAAAAAAAATATGTTAGAACTAAGCTCAAGCACACCTGTTGTGCATTTAGTGTGAGTGGCTAACAAACTAACAACACACTAACAACTCACAAAGTCTCACATAAGTCATTGTCCGAGAAGTGTTTCTTATGAGTGGCAATATGACGGCCGCGTGGCTTCACAAGTGATTGACCAATGGTCTATCCAGATATATAATACAGATCAGTGCACAGAACACGGCTGGTTTTGATCAAAAGTGTCTTGTAGCTGTTTGTCTGTGTTGCACGGTGGGAAAGAGGTATGTTTGCTGTCTTTGAACCATTCACTTGGGACTTATTCATCCCGGACGTTTGAAGATGTGAATGTTTCCAGCTTTACCACAGTCTCTTTTGTGTTCCCTCGCCAAACTATGCAAAAGTTCATTCTTTTTTTTTTTTAACCCATCATATTTTCTTTCTCCGTGTCCCCTCCAGGGGTCCAAATGCTTCCCTCCCAATGTTTTTTTTTTGCGTTAAAGATCACTTTGATCAACAACTGACCTATAAGAACAAATAAAGGTAGATCACAGCAATGAGACGCGGAGCAGTTCTTCGTCCAGATTGTGTCCACAATTGTGTCCATGCCCAATACAATCCTGGCACAACAGCTCCCCTGACAAAGGTTCCTCCATGTGCATAATATCTTTTTTTCCATGTTTCACAGTATCCATTTTCTATACCGCTTATCCTCATTCGGGTCGCGAGGGTATGCTGGAGCCTATCCCAGCTAACTTCGGGCGAGAGAGGGGGTACCACCTGGAGAAGGGCACATATAGACAAACAATCATTCACACTCACAATCTGGACAATGTAGAGTCTCCAGTGAAGCAAACATGCATGTTCCTGGAATGTGGGATGAGACTGGAGTACCCGGAGAAAACCCACACACACACGGGAAGAACATGCAAACTCCACAGAGATGGCCAACAGAGATTCCAACAAACATCTTCCCGATTTCCAGACTGTTGAGATCAGCGACCGTGCGGCCCTGTTTCACTTTATATATGACGAAAATACACCTGGTGAATCAAATCAACCAAAAATATTTGTACTGCTTTTTTTGCTGCATTATATACACTGCTCGAAAAAAATAAAGGAACACTTGGAAAACACATCAGATCTAAACTGGGGGAAAAATGATGTTGAATATGTTTCCTGATAATAAGTGGGTGATGTATTAGTAACAAAATGATGCCACATCATTTGATAGAAATGAAAATGATCACCCTATAGAGGGGGGAAATCAAAGACACCCCAAAAATGAAAGTGAAAAAATGATGCAGCACACTGGTCCATTTAGCTAAAATGTCGTTGTAGCAACTCAAAATGATTCTCAGTAGTTTGTGTGGCCCCCACGTGCTTGTACGCATGCCTGACAACGTGGGGGCATGCTCCTAATGAGACTACGGATGGTGTCCTGGGGGATCTCCTCGCAGATCTGGACCAGGGCATCACTGAGGTACCTGGACGCATGGAGGAGATTCCAGGAGACAGGTAGTTACTCCAGGAGAGCTGGACAGGGCCGTAGAAGGTCCTTCAACCCTCAGCAGGATCGGTATCTGCTCATTTGTGCAAGGAGGAACAGGATGAGCACTGCCAGAGCCCTACAAAATGACCTCCAGCAGGCCACTGGTGTGAATGTTTCTGACCAAACAATCAGAAACAGGCTCCATGAGGGTGGCCTGAGGGCCTGACGTCCTGTAGTGGGCCCTGTGCTCACTGCCCAGCACCGTAGAGCTCCATTGGCATTTGCCATAGACCACCAGAATTGGCAACTACACCACTGGTGCCCTGTGCTCTTCCCTGATGAGAGCAAGTTCAACCTGAGCACATGCGACAGACGTGAAAGGGTCTGGAGATGCCGTGGAGAACGTTATGCTGCCTGCAACATCATTCAGCATGACCGCTTTGGTGGTGGGTCAGTGATGGTCTGGGGAGGCATATCCCTGGAAGGACGCACAGACCTCTACAGGTTAGATAACGGCACCCTGACTGCTATTAGGTATCGGGATGAAATCCTTGGACCCATTGTCAGAACCTACGCTGGTACAGTGGGACCTGGGTTCCTCCTGGTCCACGACAATGCCCGACCTCATGTGGCTAGTGTATGCAGGTAGTTCCTGGAGGATGGAGGAATTGATACCATTGACTGGCCCCCACGTTCACCTGACCTAAACCCAATAGAACACCTCTGGGACATTATGTTTAGGTCCATCCGGCGCCGCCAGGTTGCTCCTCAGACTGTCCAGGAGCTCATGGATGCCCTGGTCCAGATCTGGGAGGAGATCCCCCAGGACACCAAGTAAAGAAACAAAAAAGTGTTTTTATTTTGGAAAAGTACATATAATGCCATTTTTTGCATATAATGCCATTTTGCTTTGTTTCTTTCTAATGCTATTGTTTCTCCTTTCTTTTTCAGTTGCTGCCATGAATTGGACTGGTGAGCATCGCGCTTTCATTGTGGAAACGTTGATCAAAACAAAGGAATGTGTAACTGCAACACAACGAGCGTTCCGTTTGCACTTCAGTCTTGGTAGACATGATCCGTACCAGCTCCAAACACCATCTGGTTATGGTCACCAACTTCACAGCTACTGGATCTGCATTGAGTGTGTGGACAAGAATGGATCCCATTGGACTGATATCATTTTGAAAACATCATCAAACAGAATGGCATTATATGTGCTTTTCTTCTTTCTTTACTTTATTTGCCTTTTATTTAACCTACAAACGTGTCAGATCATTTTGCCTGACCCTGTAGATGTACTGTATAGATAGATAGAAAGATAGATAGACAGACAGACAGACAGACAGACAGATAGATAGATCGATAGATAGATAGATAGATAATGTAGCAGTTGCAAGAAACACACAGTGGTTTATTCTTCACCTGCTCTCAGCACTTTCCTGCACCCTAGTGTCCACCACAATGTTAATATTTTTCAAGTTAAAAGAGGATCCTTACACAACCGTTTAACCTACTGACTTACGTTGAAACAAATTTGATTGACACAAAACATGAACATCATTTCACCACATACTTAACATCTGGAATACCTTGCTTTGGTTTGGTGTAGTTATATTTGAACACACATGCAGGCTACAGTGGAATACATCTCATGAATCATCCTTTCACACTTCCACATGTCCAAAAGGAGTAGGAAGAAGCAAAATGTATTTAATCCTACCCCCCCATCCATTCTACATCTAGTACAGTGAGTGAAGGTTGCTTTTATTTCCTAATAATTGCCCATATCTCCACAATACCTTAGATATGCTCACACCAAAGAACAGTAAAGAGTGTGGAGGCATTTTCCATCAAGAACATATTTTGCTTTGTTCAATATTGAAGTATTTCTGGCCACCTTTTGTTGTATATTTTTGATATGAGAGTTCGTCTATTATGATCCCAGAAATGTATTTTCAATGTCCACTCCGTCTATTTGTATTTGGTGGTACGTGTCTTTTCTGCTACTTCCAAATAGCATTATTTTAAGTTCAAGGATCATCTGTTCCTGTCAAACCATGACTTTAATATGACCTTTTCATCCTTGACCTTTTTAATGAGTTCTTGTGTGCTTTCCCCACAACAAAAGGCAGTGGTATCATCCGCAAATAAGACCAACTTTAAGTCCTTTGTTACTTTACAAACGTCATTGATGTACAAAGTGAACACTTGTGGTCCCAGTATGGACCCCTGGGGTACTCCACACGTGGTGTATAAACTCCCAGATGTGTATTCTCCTAGCTTGACAAATTGCTTCCTGTTTGCTAGGTAGCATTGAAGCCAATTCAAGACTAATCCTCTGATTGCGTACCTTTCTCATGTTGTTCAAATATTGGGATGAATTGTATGGAAGGCCTTTGGAAGATCCATGAGTACTGCAACTGCACACCTTCTGTGGTCTACAGCATGAGTCATTTCCTCCGTGATTTCCATCAGTGCCATAGAAGTTGAAATGTTAGCTCTGTATGTGTATTGACTACCTGCAAGTGCTTCATTCATATTCATACATTTGTCCAACCCGTTATTAAATAGCTTCTCCATCATTGTAGAAAATGGGGGTAATCAGGAAACTGGTCGGTAGTTTGTAAATTGATGTTTATCTCCATTTTTGAAAACTGGAACCACTTTAGCTCTTTTCATGTTCCATCTTAGTTGGAACATTGTCAGATGTCCATCCCCCACAATGTTTCATTTGAAAGTTGTCAAATCAAACATCTTATACGTCCTAAAATAAATGCCATGAAGTATAACCATGTAGTCACTCCAATATGGACATGTTCAGTGGGGGGCACCCTGTATTAATTGGCTTAAAGCATAGCTTTTTATTTTCATGTTAGTTTGACAAACTAAGGAATTCCCAAAGTCAAATTAAAGTAACAAATTTAGCAATTTTGAGCAACAAAGGACTTTTTACATCATGTGACTAATCCGAGATTACTGTCCTTACAGTAAGTCCTTACAGTATCTCACGTGAACCTTAATTAGCCTGCTGACCTTCAACGAGATACTTGGATGCTTCTCTGCCAAGTTGGGCCTTTTGTGGTCTTGTCAGCCCATCTGTGTGCTTTCCATGTGTTTTGTACAACAACAACGTTTCGTCCAATGCAGGCTCCATGTGAACTCAGTGATGATTAGCAAAGCTACTGAAAAACACGTGTCACCAAGCCACGCAGGGATCCATACTGAAATATCCACACTTGCGATACCAAATCTTCATGTTGTGGAATCCATTTTGAATGAAAACATCAATGGTTTGGATCCTGAAGTCAGATTCACCGGTAATGTAGATCATGACCATGAACACAACGGAAGGTAAGTTCATGAGTGAGATGTTGCCTCAACGATGGGAACTAATGCGTCTGTGTAGGCCAGGGGTAGGGAACCTATGGCTCGGGAGCCAGTTGTGGCTCTTTTGATGACTGCATCTGGCTCTCAGACATTTCTTAACACCATAAAATGTGTTTATTTTAATTTGTTTTCCTGACATTTTAAAGTAAAACATTACAGAAATCACAGTGTTAAAAATAACATTAAAAGTGTGCATTCTAATGCATTTTAATCCATCCATTTTATTTTCTGGCACGATGCCAGCTGTCCTACCCATGTTTTCCGTGTCAGACACCAAAACTTGATTATTATTGGGGTTGTCCCTCCTTTAAATCTTCCTTAAATATACACACATTCGGTTGTATTCGGTGTTAAAAAATACGATATGGCTCTCACGGAAATACATTTTAAAATATGTGGCTTTCATGGCTCTCTTAGCCAAAAAGGTTCCCGACCCCTGGTGTAGGCTCTCAGTCGTACAGGAGTTGTCCATCGAGGAAAAGGCTTCTTGAGACGTCATCTGTACAGTACTTCTGTGAAGAAGGTGTCGGACGTTAACAAATGTCAAAAGAAGAGAGTAGGGAAAGAAACCCAAAAGCCCACAGAAGCAAAAAGGAGAGGAGTGGTAGTCCCTTATGTGGCGGGGGTCTCCGAAAAACTCCAGAGGATCTTATGGCAACACAAAATTCCTACCTATTTCAAACCAGTAAATACCCTGAGACAAAAATGAGTGCATCCTAAAGACAAGGCTCCAAACCAGAAACAGAGCAATGTGGTCTATTCCATCCACTGTAAAGATGAGGAATGCAAAGAGCACTACATTGGGGAAACTAAGCAAATGCTCCAAAAAAGGCTTTATCAACATCGCAGGGACAATGCTAGTGGTCCTCAATCAGCAGTACATCTACACCTTAAAGCAACCAATCACTCTTTTGAGGACAGCGAGGTAAAGATTTTGGCCAAAGAAAACAGATGGTTTGAAAGAGGAGTAAAGGAAGCTATTTTTGTCAAACAACAGAACCCATCATTGAATCGGAATGGTGGTTTGAGGTTTAATTTGGACCCTGTGTTCAGCAGGTTACTGAGACCAAAACCCACAGCTCTTAGTCTTGCAAATGAGGTGAAGGCAGGGCCGAGCCAGAACAATAGATGCTAACAAGCCAGTATCAGAGTCGTTCATACCCTATTCAGGGAGCGACACTTCCCTTTTATCGGAGGTGCTAATGGCAGGAGAGGATTATACCACTACTCCGCCCAGGCTTAGTGTAAGGAACCAATAGGAGGAGGGTGTTGGCACACCAATTCCGCCCACTCTTACTGTATTTAAGGCCTAAGCTACCAGCACTTATTAGTTCGCTGACGAAGCTCTTCGGATGAGGAGCGAAACGTCCGACACCTTCTTCACAGAAGTACAGATGACGTCTCAAGAAGCCTTTTCCTCGATGGGAACTAATTGTTCTTTTTCTTCCTGGGTAAGTGTGGAATACGTAAGCGCAGCAGCTCACTGCTCAGTCAGTCTCTCAGCCTGGTGGAACTCTGACCCATCGCTGGTGGAACTGTGATCATTGTGAATTACCGACGTCAGAATCCCTCCCATGTCTTGTCTTATTCATGCAATGTCATTTGAAATACTCCACTTTTTTCAAAACGACCACAATCATGGAGTGTATTTGCACCAAATATCGGTCTGGCCAATATTTCATATTTGTTATCCAGAAACAAATAAATGGAGGGACAACTGTGGAACAATGTGCCACGGCTACGTTGTGAATGTCTAACCTGCTCCTCTCATCGCGTTTCTGGATATGCTAGAATCAAATGCTTCGACATAGCTAACAAACATAAAGCCAAGAAATTCAAGCGTTCATATCCTTTGTGCCTTGGGTGCTGTATAGTTGCCCATGAAGATGACAAAACCTACCATGGCTTCGTTCTCGTGAAGGACTGGGCCGGAAGAATCGCGCGGCGTCACACTGTTGAGGTTTGAACGCAGTGTGCGCGCTCCCGGATCTCTTCTTCTTCTTCTTCTTCTTCTTCTTCTTCTTGTCATGATCTGTGTGCTGCTCTGCTGCCCTCTGGCTGTTTTTCTTTGCGAGCACGCCTGAGTTTGCTGGAGGCACTAATTGAGCACACTTGCAGACAATTAGTTCAGCTGCCTACATCAGCTGCAGCCAGACTCCAAGCCAGTGCCAGATTGTTGCCAAGCCTGCGCCAACTACTTGCTCTTTCCAGCATCTAGTCTCCCGTATTGTTACTCTCTGGTCGTGCTTTTCCTTGTATGCCTTTTTCCTCCCTGCAGTTGTGAGTTTTCATATTCCAGATCCTGCTTGAGTGTTCAGCAGCGTTTTCAGTTTTTTCCTCTGCCTATTGTTTTGTGCAGCTTTTTGTGTTTTGTATTGTTTTCCTCTCCGCCCTAGTTTTTCTTTTTTCTAGTTTTTCCCTGTGATTAGATCCAGGCGTTTTCAGTTGTACTTTGTGGTTTTTGTTGTATATTTTTCCATTGCTTGGACACCCTTTGTTATAATAAACTTTTTGTTACGAATTGCTTGTCTCTGCTTTGGAATCCAGTTCACGGCTTTGCGTTCCTTAACACTTCTTTTAGTTTAATGGCGGGTTGCAGCCATGACTTTAAAGGTGCATACCGCCACCGACTGTACCAGAGTATGTAACATGGGCCATCTATCTTATTTTATACTAATTCAGATCATGAGGAAACTACTTATACAAATCATAATAATATAGTAATATATTCTAATAATGAACTACATTCTATTATCTAATCCTGTGTCCTTCAAATATTCTATCACCGCCCTCTGTATGTGTCACCCCCTCCCCACCTGTTCCTAAAATCCCCTCAATGACCCATTCCCTTCCTACCTTAGTAATCTTTTGCTTAACTTTCCATGTCTTCCCTATATCTCTTGCAGTGTAGTAATGTGTTTCACCTTCTCTAGGTTTTTGCATCCATACATACTTTCCATTTACAAAAACATTGTGTCATTGAACCCAGTGTGATTGAACCTCATCCTAGTTAACACGATTTCCTCTTTTCTGTTTTTCCTCTTCACCCCTTGTGCACGCGTACATTTTTGTACTCTATCATACTTCGTTGAGCTACTACCCTCGTCCCACCTGTTTTGCCATTTCTCCATCATTTGTTTTTTGGTTATTGCCTTTACTTCACCTTTACCAGCAGGTACATTTATAATATCATTCCTTGTCATCCCTCATTCCCTTCCACCCTACATGTGCAGGTACCCAGCAGAACCTTATTTCTATTTTGAACATGCGTCATTGGAACAGGCTTGGATGTATTTCTAATAGTAAATCCTCTCCACTTGATTCCATATGTTGAATACTGTATAAGGCTGCCAGAGTCCACACAACATAGCACTCTATCTGCTTTGATTTCCTCTATCCATTGCAGGCCAATAATCATTGCCATCATTTCTGCTGTATGAAGGGAAACCTGATCAGGTCATCTTTTTGCAATGCTATAGTTCATGGATGGTACATAGATTCCAATCCCCACCTTCCCTCCTTCACTTCTTCACCCATCTGTAGAAATATCTACATAAACCCTCCCACCACATGGAGTCATAAGCCTTTTCAACGTCAGAGAATACAATATTCATCAAGTCTTCCATTGGAAAGCTTTTCTCTATTTCATGGCTTACTTTCACTACAGCATCCATTGTTGACCGTCCTTTTCTAAAACCACACTGAGAAGTTGCAAGTAACTGTGGACGTTCAAGGAAATAATGAAGTCTTCTGACCAGTACGGTACTTTCTCCATCCATTTGCATAGATGTGATGTTAGAGCAACAGGTCTATAGTTCTCAGGAAGCTTTGGATCCTTACCAGGTTTATTCATTGCTAACATTCATGTCATGCACCTTTCGATTGCTTCAATATTTTCCCTTCTTCCCATATCTTGTTCAATAAATATATTTTTCCCAACATACTTTCTGGTAAGTTCTGGAACATAATATAACTCAACTGGTGTTCTCCTGCACTGAAAAAAATGATTATGAGCTGTCATAGGCATTATAAGATGATAATTACTGTTACGATGGTGTTTGTCGCTCTGCTGCCGCCTTCTGTCTGTTTGCTCTCTGTGCAGCTTCAGCCGGTGTGGGTGGAGTTCCCAGCACACACCTGCTGACAATCACACCAAGCACCCTTCATATACCCAGCGGCAACTAGAAGCCAGTGCCAGATTGTACTCCTTGCTACCCCTTGTTACCTGTTCCGCTTGGTCCGGCTCCTCACCTGCTTCCCTGCTTTCTGGCTCCCCTTCATTACCGCTCTGTGTCGTGCTTTTGGACTTGTATACCTACCGTTGTCCCGGCTCAGGTTTGCCTGTAGTTGTTTTTTGTTAATTCATAGTTAGTTCCTGTCAGCCTTTTGCTGACAGCGTTTTCTGTTTATACTTTTGGTTTTGTACTTTTGCCTTGGTTGTGTTTTCCCCCTTCTCGGGTCACCTTCTGTTATTAAACCTTTTGTATCTTATTTTGGACTCCTGTCTCTGCGTTGGGATCCGCCATGTCATCCGTGGCTCCACCCCTTGTGACAAATTACTACTTTTTACCGAATTACGGATATTTAAAATGAATAAAATCAGCGAGAGTCTTTATAGTATGAGATGAATTTGAATAAAACACATAAAACCAATGAGACTGGGTTTCATCGAGGTTCAGGTTCAGGCAGTATACTGAAAAAAATGATGAAGTGCTGTCATCGGCATTATAAGATCATTGTTAATCATCTTTACCTAACTACAGATATATACACACGTTATCAATAAAAATGAATAAAATCAGCATGTTTCTTTCTAGTATTAGATGAATTTGATTAAACCACATAAAACCAATGAGACTGGGTTTCAGAAAGGTTCGGACAGTAGGTGGCAGCATTCAGCTGGAGCGATATATTTTTCTACTCAAGTAAAACCAAAGAAGAAGAGGCTGAGCGCAAATCTTTTCACCACAAGGCGCTGATGCAGCGAATTGGTCCACCATACTACTTGTATACTGCTGGAGTTTGGTAAGAGTTTTCTTCTTCACATGTCATTCTGTTATTTTTTCACAATATTCAACAATGAATGATGATATTCCATGCAAGGTTGGCGTTCAACGTTCAGTGTTCAGCTTTGCTGCGTTGTAGTTTTAATTGACCCGCCATATTTATTTCCATGTTTACTGAACCTAAGCTAAGATAAGTAAACTACTTTCTGTGGAGAAAGACGCAATTTAAGTTTCATTTGTCATTCATTATTTTTGACAATACAGAACGGCAAGTGCCTGCTGCTTATATTGATAATCCTTCGAGATGGGCGACTTGTCGATGATTTGATTCAGAACAGTTAGTGGCGCAACTCGCGTCTATCCAAAGCAGGAAAATGTAGATAATTAGTGGCTTGCTGGAGGTTTCCATAGGCTGTGCACATCTCTGCCTAAATACGTCGAATATCAGTGCTTTATTGAAAAAATATTAGCATTATTTACTAAAACACAGAATATTAAATTGCAGCACTTCCTGTTTACTTTTCAAAGCAAGAGCTCTGGCGGGAGCATACCGTTTTGAGAGACCTTGTTTTCACATAATACTTTTATTTTGAAGTTGTGTCCGGGGAAGTTGTTCGATCAGTAGGGTCATGTACAAAACCTTTATTCAAATCTCCGCCAAACTTTTATTGAATAAAAGTTGTCCATAACTACGTTGGCTGCAGATGAACAGTGTGCGCTATAAGCGTGTTGTAGCTCTTTCCTTCCTCTCCATTCAGCTGTCGGCTCCTGTCTCTGCTCAGGGGGTGTTTGTGTACGTAGTCAGCACACCTCTAATGATGGAAACAAGATCTTTTGCTGAAAGATCTGTTACACTATTACATGGATGAAAAATGTCGCTAATAACTAATACTATAACACGAAGTTTAAGTGATGTTTCTACCTCATTTTATTTATCAAATAACATCACGAGTGATCTCCTCTCTCCACTATGCTGCACACACACACAGCTGCTTGCACGAAAGCTGCCAAATAAGTTCTTAATTGTCGTTTTTCGTAAACGTACAGCCCAAAAGTACCCAAATATAGGTTAGGCAATCAACCTGTTCAGTGAAGGGTAAGTAATGTGAACTGCATGTTTTACTGTGCATATGACAATAAAACTCTTGAATCTTGAAGCAGTGTAGTGCATCAACAGAAACTTACCCCCCACTTTGTCCCGTGAGCGGATTTCTGTTCGGACTTGAGTGATGAGGAACGTAGTTGTGGTTAGTTGGTGGGGTCACTTAAAGAGTTTGGCTTCTCAAAACAATATGCGTTCAAAAGAGTAATAAGTTTGCATCACAAAAATGCTTCCTCGAAAGAATCAGATCTCGCAATCTCTCGGCATTACTCTCTCCCATCGTATCTCTGCGAGTCCATTGTTGTGTATGTGTTCCACAGCGGCTGAAGACCGCTACGTCACATCCCTGCATGTCAAAAGTGTGGAACACATACAGTACATCACCAAAAACTGACCAGAACTGGGCTCATGGGACGAAGTGGGGGTAAGTCACTCTTGATGCACTACACTGCTGCTGGGGATGTCATACAACTTCATGGCAAAGAATCCCGACAATCCCTTTAATGCAATATTCAGTGATATTACGGTAAGTATATATTACTGAAAACATGCCAACAAAGTCATGATTCTAATGTGTTTGGATTCTGAAGTCAATCTGAATACGTTTCTTTGGAGGCATCTTGACTCTTAAAATGACCAAACACTGTTTAACTTGTTTTTTTCTGTGCTGGTCTCCCTCAGAGCATCAACATAGATGACATGGAGAGGGAGCTTCCTCTGACAACCATGGGGGTCTACGTGGTCAGAAAAGAAAATGCAGAGCCCGAAGAAGATCCAGAGGGTGTGGGAGTGCTGATTGAAGGGGTGGAGGTCCTTGCTGGCCTCCCAAGTATCACTTGTGGATGCGCCATGCTGTTTGGAATGATCTATGCACTCAATGTGGGCTACCCACAACACAAGCGTGGAAGTGTACATTTGATGTGTACCAGAAGATACTGATGAACCTAGATGGTAAGAAGCTTTCACCAAAAGTTCAGTCACTGAAAATCAAGATGCTGCAGTGATCTATTTGATGCAGTCATGCTTCACCAGTGGACTCTTTTTGACTCTTCCTTCTATACTTTCAATCTTTCACTTGTGATGGAAACAAATCTTGGACATTGTTGTGTTGTTATTGTTGTTATTGTTGCATTTAAATGTTTTTTTCTAATTTTTTGATATTCTAATTTTTTGGAAAGGGTCTGTATTTTAAACTGCATTTAATATGATGTGACTATCCAACATGCCAAGAATGATATTCCCGATGCAGGTAAATCTTCAATAAAAAAACATCCCTGCTGAAAACATGAACTAAGAAAAGTGACTTTAGTGTGAAAAATACATTTTGTTTACAATTTCCCCACCCAGACCCTAATTTTCCATAAAATTAGAATATCCAAAAATTAGAATACTGTGAAGAAATCACCATTTACGTCTCAGTTTTTGCAGGAAAAAAAAGAAAGAAATTAGGATCACATCACATTTCTTTCTTTTTTTTCCCTGCAAAAACTGAGACGTAAATGGTGATTTCTTCACAGTATTCTAATTTTTGGATATTCAAATTTTTTTGGAAAATGAGGTTCTGTAGGTTTTCCCAAGATGTCCTCATGTTACCTAAAGGAAAATAGTCTTGGCTATGAACGGTTAAACATGATGTTTTCATTTATTCAAACACTGCCAATTTCTTGAAACTGTTTGTTAAAACCAATACATTGGTTTTAATTTAAAATGTGTACCTTTCTCTGATATAATACATGTGACCAAGTAGATGAAAGGTAAATCATTGCATTTTTAAACTATTCATCATTTGTATGAAATATACTTGTAAGTTTTACATAAACCTACATTAACAGAATTACTTAGACTTTATTAACAATGTTAAATGAACGTTATTAACAACATTACATGAACTTTATTCAAACTTTTACATAAACCTTTTTGACAGCATTACTTAGACTTTATTAAATATAGAAGGTAAATTCTGGTAGCGGTTGGCACATAAATTAGCTATCTGTATTCCATTCATCTCAGTTTTATTTGATTCAATTACATATATTTTATTTTATGCTCTACATTAGGAAAACTTAATTCAATTGGATGGAAATTGGTCATGTAATTGAAATACGTAAATCTGAGTAAATAGGCCAAATTATTTTTTTCAGTGTGTTGCAGTATCTTTACTTTTATTTCATCCTATTAGCAATTCATTCATATTCATTTCAGCATCCATCACACTCTCCTCACCATCCTGTTTTAGGAACACATCCCTATTTTCTTTTAGCATCCTCTCTTTCCCTATTCTATGATGAGCATCCAGATGGTCTCCCCAACACACCAGTCCCAGCCATTGTTCCATTGTCTTCTAATGCAGGTGTTTGAACAAACCCTTTTCCCACTCATCTTCTTCAACATTGACCATACATCTCCTATCTTGCTTTGCCTTCCAATGGCAGAGCAATAATCCCTCCATGCCTTTTCTTTACTGCTTTGAATTACTCTTCGGCCTCTGGTCATTGATGACATTTTCTTGACTGAGGTTCTTCCTTAACCTTCTTAGTGCGCGATTTCTTTCTTTACAGCTGTTGTGCACTTTTCATTCCACCATGGAACCATTTTCCTTTCCCCTCCAACTCCCGGATCTCGGCGTGCGTGTTCATTATTGACCCGCCCACCGGGAAAACTCCCTGTACCTCCCAATGGCCAATCCACCCCTGGTCTCCGGCATGGGCCCGCCCACAGCGCCGTCTGATTGGTGAGACGCACGTGTAAGGCAGCCAATCGGCAGTGAAAGCTGTGCCTTTTCATCCCCTTTCATTGATTGGTCACATTTTTATGCCTTTCCCAATTCTAAAATTCATTTAATGACATGGCGGCGCAATGAATTGTAAACATATGTAGTTTATGTATTTATTTATTTAGGGCAGCATTTTTAACATTCTTCTTCATTTGCTGACATTTTCATTGATTCATCTCACGGCATTTTTCTTTCCATATTCACTCCAACAACTGAACCGATGGAGGAAATGATTCCCCACGTGAAGGAGGTGCTTTTATAGGAGTTGTTTTCTTGGCACGGACGGAAATGTCTTTGGTTTTGTCAGAGAGAAAAAAACCCCTCCGTCCTGTGTAGAAATGTTCCTTTTAAGTTCACATCCAAACCAGATTGTCCAAAAAGTCTTTTGCTGAGAGAAAGAATGAGATCATTGTCCCAATACTTGCGTCCACGTGACGTATCAGCACATACGTGCACGTTTAAACAACTACACACCTTCATCATCATTATCATCAACCAGCCAGCCAGGCGTCCATGAATGGAGGAAGAGGGCGTCCTCGGAGGGAGAAGTCACGTGACCGTCACAGGGACAAAGACGACACGGCGAGGAGGCGTTCCTCGCTGTGACACGTGGCTTGACAGCTTATCACATGTACAGTTCCATCCAATAGAGTGAAAGACTTGGATTGGACGGGAAGAACAATTCATGCTTGTATTGGTTTATACTTGTTGTGCAGGATGGTGTCCGGGGTCTTGTCTGCCTCCGCCGGGCCGTAGATCCTGGAGAGTGCATCAGGTTTAAACCTTGCGGGACCCCGGCCTGTAAGTGATAGTGAAGTCAAATCTGGTTAAGAAGAGCGACCAGCGTGCTTGGCGTGAATTCAGTCTGTGTGCTGATCTGATACAAGCTAGATTCTTGTGGTGAGTGAAGACGGTGAATGGTTTGGCTGCGCCCTCCAGCCAATGCCTCCACTCCCTCAGCGCAAGAACAATGGCCAGCAGCTCTCTATTCCCCACGTCGTAGTTTCCCTCTGCTTTGGTAAGGCGACGCGAGAAGAATGCACACGGGTGGAGCCTCTGGTCGGCCGGGGATCTCTGGGACAGGACCGCTCCCACTCCTGTATCCGAGGCGTCAACCTCAAAGAAAAATTGAGCAGAGGGGTCAGGGTGAGACTGTATAGGGGCTGAAGTAAATAGCTGCTTAAGTCTACAAAACGCTCTTTCGGCCTCAGTGGACCAAACAAATGGTTTATTAACAGATGTTAGCCTTGTCAGAGGTTCGGCAATAGAACTGAAATTCCGGATAAACCTCCTATAGAAGTTGGCGAACCCCAAGATTCTCTGTAAAGGCTTCCCTGCTGTCGGAGATGGCCAATAGACCACTGCCTGAATCTTGGCGGGATCGGCTCGAAGTTTGCCGCTCTCCACAATGTAACCCAAAAAAGACACAGAATTGGCGTGAATTCACACTTCTCAACTTTGACGTAAAGTCAATTTTCCAATAATCGAAGTAGGACTTGACGGACTTGTCGTACGTGTTCCTGCAAATCATGAGAGAAAATCAAAATATCATCGAGGTACACAAAGCAATTCTTATTGATAAGGTCGCTAAGAACATCATTAATGAGATTTTGGAAGACAGCTGGAGCGTTGGTTAATCCGAAAGGCATAAGGTATTCGAAGTGCCCCAGGGGCGTATTGAAAGCTGTTTTCCACTCGTCTCCCTCCCGAATCCGTACCAGGTGATAAGCACATCTAAGATCGAGTTTGGTGAAAAACTTAGCATTGTGCAGTGTGGAGAAGGCCGAATCCATCAATGGGAGGGGGTAACTGTTACGTACGGTGATGTCATTGAGTCCCCGATAGTCAATACAGGGACGGAGAGATTTATCTTTCTTTTCAACAAAAAAAAATCCCGCCCCCAGTGGTGACGTGGATGGACGGATGAGACCTGCTGCGAGAGATGAAGAAATGTATTCTTTAAGGGAAGCGAACTCGGGACCGGAAATGTTGTATAATCGGGAACTAGGGAGAGTGGCGTTAGGCAGGAGATTAAAGGCACAATCGTAGGGTCGGTGCGGGGGTAGAGCTTGGTCTAGGTCTTTGCTAAAGACTGGTTTGAGATCATGGTAGCAGGAGGGTACATTAGACAGATCGATTTCTTCCAAGCTCTTAGCCATGACGGGAGTTCTGATCATGGCGGCACGTAGGCAGTTGCTATGACAAAAGTTACTCCAATTAGATATGCGGTTATTATTCCAGTCAATTGAGGGATTATGGAGTTTGAGCCACGTGAGGCCAAGAACTACGGGAGCGGCTTGTGAGGGAATGATAAAGAATCTGATCTTCTCTACGTGATTGCCAGATAATTGCAACGAAATACTCAGTCTGGTGAGTGACGGTGGCGAGTTGAAGTCCCTCAAGCGAGTGCACTTCCTTAGGAACAGGTAGCTGAATGAATTTAATGTTCAATTCCTTGGCTAGATTAGTGTCGATAAAGCTATCATCAGCACCAGAGTCCACCAAAGCCATTATATTGTGTCTACCCCCCCTTACAGAGATTATAACCTCAATTTGTAGTCTTTGTTTGTCATACTGACAGTCCGTGTGAGTCCTTTCATACTCACACTCAGTGGAAGGTTTGCCTTCTTTAGTCCCGAAAGAAGTCGTGGTCTTCACAGGTTGCTCCTCGCCGTCAGAGCAAGGTGTGGGTCGGCGGGTTGGGCGCACCGAGCATCTGGCTACATGGTGATTCGGTTCCCCGCAGTAGAGGCAGAGGTGGAGGCGGCGACGGCGAGCCCTCTCAGAGGAGGTGAGGCGTCGTCCTCCCAGCTGCATTGGCACTTCTCCATTGTCGGAGCCGGCGTGACTCGGTGAAGTATCCAATCTGCGCTTGCCGGGGTCATGTAGTGGCATATAGATCCTGCTGCGTGAGGTGCGTGAATCCCCGGCTGGCTTGTCTCCCTCGAGCAACTCCCAGTCACGCTCCCTCAAACGATTATCCAGGCGAATTGTGAGATCGATGAGTTCATCCAAAATTTTAGGAGTCTCACGTACCGCTAGCTCATCCTTGAGTCGGGGTTGCAAAGCCTTGCGAAAAATTCCGCGCAACGCGGCGTCATCATACCTGCTCTCGGCGGCCAAAACCCGGAAGCTTACTGAAAAGGCGGCTACGGAACGTCCCCTTTGCCTCATGTCGAGCAAGCGATCCCCTGCTTCACTTCCCCTCACAGGGTGATCAAAAACTTTCCGTATTTCAGACAAAAAATAGGGGTAAGACAAGCGCGCGGCGGGTTTAGCGTTGCTGATTGCCACCGCCCAGGCAGCAGCTTTGTCGGTCAATAGGCTCATAACAAACGCTAACCCTGGCAGAGTCAGTGGCATATGTGGACGGTTGTTGGTCAAAAACCAGCGAGCATTGGTGAAGAAACTGGTTGCAGGACATGGACTCACCCGAAAAACGAGGAGGGTGGGGTATGCTAGGTTCACGTGTCGTAGGTGATATAGCGTCGGTAGCAATGTTGCTCACCGGTGGAACGACAGGAACAGTAGGTGGAGAGGAGCTAAGAGGTCCCACAGCGAGTGCTTGTTCCAAACGCTGGTCAATAGAACCGACACTAGTAGCGAGAGCCGTAATGGCGTCCATCATCTCGCGTAAGGACTTGTCATGATTACCCACCAGCTGTCCTTGATGAGACAGGGCGGAGTGCAGGTGCTCTAATTCTGCGGGTTCCATAATTGGCCAGTTATTCTGTCACGAAGTGGCTTGAGCCAAAAACTACAAAGAACGAGAAACACTGCAAGGCAGGAAAAAGGTAACTACCAAAAGATAACTAAGGAACACAGGGCTTGAGCCAAAAACTACAAGAACGAAAAACACTGCAAGGCAGGAAAAAGATACTCACTGAACGAAAGGAGCTGCAGGAAAAAAGGTGCAGAACAGTTAGAGGCAGTAGCAAATCACAATGGCAGAAAATACAGGAGCAAAGGGGACCAGTTGGGAGCCAAGGGATGAGGAACAGGAAGCAGGGTTGGCAAGGGAATAACTGGCAACTAGGTCGTGGTTAGGCAGAGGTATATATGGGGAGCAGAAGACTGATCACAGGTGTCCCTGATTACTCATCAGTGCAGCCATGACACTGCAAGGACAAAACAGAGGCAGCAGCAGAGTACAAAACAAACACAGAACATGACACCTCGATGCCAAAGACTGCTGCTGCTTTGCAATGTTTGTCCATGTTTGCTGACCAGAACGTGGACTTGGACGTGTTGTGTGTGTCATGGCTTTGTTTTACACGACTGGCATGTTTTCATCCTGCCTTTTTCTTTTCAGGTCATCCCCCTGTACCAATGATGCAAACACTGAGTGCTGTGGAGACAGTGACTGCAACAACTGGCCCGACATGGGCGAGGTCAAGCAGGCATGCCAAGACGTGGTCACCACAGCCAAGACAACATGCAGGAGCAATACTCTTTAACGATTGCAAGGCTGAGATCACCAAGGTCAAGAAGTGACACCAAGGTGAGTGGGGCCTGCGTGGGGGTTTGGGGCTGCCTTTGATCACGGCCATCGGCGTGATTGTGTTGGTGATACTTTAGTGATACCGGGCTAACACCCCCCTGCAAAAGCAACCATCTTTTCTGCTCAGTTAGATGGGAAAGAAGTCCTAATATTGGCGGGAAAGTTGATTTTAGTACACTCAAGTTGAAATATAAAGAAACAAAATAACAAAGTTGTCATTTTTACGTGAAGTTCTGACAATAAAATCATAAAATGAGGAAATACATGATAAAAACACAATATTTATATAAATATAAAATATATATATATCATATATATTATCAAATTATAGTCATCGTAATAGAAATATAATACCATTATAATTATGATATTATAAATATAATTGTAATAATTAATATGATATGATTATAATAATGATATTATAAATATAATTGTAATAATTATGAATCATGTAATTATAATAATTATGATACTATAATATATAATTGTAATAATTTATATGATATAATGATATTATAAATATAATTGTAATAAGTATTAATGATATGATATAATTAGAATAATTACGATGTATAAAATATAATTGGTATAATTAATATGATATAATTCTAATAATTATGATGTTATAAATATAATTGTAATGATTATCAATAATATGATATCATTACAATTATTATAGTATAAAATATCATTGTAATTATTAATAATATGATATCATTATAATTATTGTTATAACATAAAATACAATTCTAAGAATTAATTAATATAATTATAATTCTAATGCTTAACATATAATATAATTCTCAAGAATAAGGTTGAAATATTTGGAAAAGCAGCTGTCATGTGACTAAAATAAGGTCCAAATATGAATGTGATGAGAACTAGCTTGGAATGAGGAAACATGTGAGTAGCAAACACTTCAAATATTTGATGGGTTTTTCAAAGTGGTGATCTTGTGGAAAAGCAAACAACTTGTTTTGGGAAAATTCACTTTGGGAAAAAGTCATCATTCACAAAAAGGGCAGAAAAAACCAGGCACAATGGAAAAAAGAGTCATTTTCTAAGAATAAAGTCTATTTTTAGAAGAACGTAACACGATAGGAGCACATGACTTGAGTTGAAATATAAAAGATCCAACATGATGTTTAAATAGCTGCAACATTGTGAAAAGCCAAACAAATAACAAGTAGTCATTTTTGGAAAGTTGGCTAGGTTGGGGAGAAAGTCAACGTGAGGAGAATGGAGTCCAAATGATGTCAATAAAGCACCATGACAACAAGGACATTAGCATGGAAGTAAGATCGTTAAAAAGATCACACACAGAACAAAACTGTGAAAGACTGTGTTTCTATTGCTGTGAAGGTTTTGTTATGAAAATGTACTAAACACACACGTTTTCACGTGTGAGAATGTGATGTGACCATGAACGAGAGCAGCTGCAATTTGCAGCATCAGTTCAAACAAGAGCCTTGTTAGAGAAATCTATATACGTTATCACCCACTTTATAAATATATTATTGTTGTACTCTTGTGCATAGAAGGGAGTAAGCAGGCCCTGTGAGGGGAATCAAACGGGTCAGTCTTGTGTAACTCAGAGACATGGAGGAGGTTGAGGTGCTCAAGGTCTTTTGCTCCTTTTCCCATTCTGTGATGTTAGAAAATTAATTAAACCACACATGTATGATATCACTACACTGAGGCACACACGTAGCTAGAGACACAGAGTTCAGCTGTAGTAGGCCCCTTCCTTGAGAAGCTGAACTCTCCTGTAACTAGGGAACGCCCAACAGCAAATAAAGAGAGAGTTTTTTCGGAGAGCGTATCCAGAGCGGTATGGGATACAACTCTGTTGCGTCCCTCCGTTTCTCCTCGCGAGTAAGACAATCTTGCCGTGGTTGAGTCTGTTTCTTTGAGTAGTTATACAGTCCAGTACTTGTCTTGGTTATCTGCAAGGATTTCCCTGACATTTTAAAACTTGGTCCTTCGAGCCGGATGGTAACGCCTCTCTTCGGTGGATGATCGACGACGACTGAACCAAAACGGTGCACCGTCGGGGACACCAGGTCCCTAGACAGACCTCCTTTCCACGAGGCCAGAAGTTGGACATCTGCCACCGAGAGACTGCAAACACCATCCAACCAGACTGAACGACTCAACCAGCGGAGAGATTGATTGAGGTCAGTAAATGTTTCTGACAGGACGATGGATTGGTGTACACATTTCCACGAGTTTACCGTAAAAAGTAAACAGGAAGCAGTTTTATACTGTTATGGTCAGTAAATTAATTTTTATTGACACGGACGTGTAGGGTACTTGATCACTACGTAACACGAGTTTACCGTAACAAGTAAACAGGAAGCAGTATTTGGCCCATACTGTTATTACCGAAACAACACTTTGTGTTGCTAGGAACGGACGCGCGAAGTGTGAATGAGTTGTGTGGATGGTCTTCAGTGAAAAGAGATCTAAAACTGGTGAAACGGTCGTGAGAATAAACACCCAGGGATGTCCGCCTTTCTGAGGTAGAAGCTTGGCATCCGACACGACACCAGGAACTCTCATTTCTCTTTGAACTAATAAGACGCATAACTTAATATTAGTGATACCAGTAAGACCCCCGAGAAGGGGGCACACCCTAAAAAACAAAAAGGAGTCACTGTGTATTTGACACAAGCAGATTTGGAGGGGAAAGTACGTTTGGCAGAAGTTGATAATGAAGATAATTGTAAGTTTATTGAGAAGTGGAAGACTCAATATGGCTTCTCAGGAAATGTAGACGATTCCGACGAGTTGAATACACTCCTCAGTAGTTGTCCCAAGACACCTGAGGATTCCAGTTGGAGAGTGGACAAGGCAGAAAGACCGTGGCCACGGCAGACCAGACCCTTTCATGGGCTGCCTTCTCAACTCAATAACTGGAAACCGAAGGTTGACGGGATACTGACAGGAGAGAAAACAACAACACTAGGTCATTTATGTTGCCTTCATTCAAAATGGGGAATGAAAATGGTAAACAAATTCAATGAGAAGACCTAAAAAATAAAGATTGGCAATACGTTCAACAACAAGACCCGACAAAAGTAAAACATTAGAGATATGGATAACTACGGACTGACATTGAGACTAAGAATAAACAGAGATTGACTAAGATGCAGACTGACGGGTATGACGACGTACCATTTTGGACTGTTTTAGCAGAAAAGGAAAAAGGAAAGTCGGATGTTACAACAGAGGATGATGACGGGTGGTTGTGTTGGCACTAGCCAAGAAAAGGAAAGAGAGCCTGACGAGGTTTCCTCTCCTTTATCCACATCTACCCGTGGAACCACCTCAATACGAGGAACCAAAGGGTGCACAAAACCCATCAGCACCTAGGACCAGAAGTGATCCCATGTCTGTTTCATGGTCTAAACACTTGGGAGGAGTTTTCTCACCCAAGCCCCCACCTACAACTACGCCTGATGCAGATGCTTTTCCAATGATAGAAGTGCCAAACCCAAATGTGATAAATGATAATGAACCAACCATTCTTGTGTACCAAACCTGGACACAAGATGACATTAAAAAGGCACTATTGGGAATAAAATCAGCAAAAGAGGATGTCCAACAATTTATTGCTGACATGGAAAATTTGAGGAGATCATATCACCACTTAGACTGAAGGATTATACAATTAATAGATCGAGTGACTACTAAATTCAGGAAAAGTGCAAATTATGCATCAATTGGGCAATGTAAACAAAAAGACAGAGAAGCCTTTGACGACTACAGAGTGCACATGATTAATGTGTTCAAACAGAACAGTAGTCTTATGGAGGATGAGGATCCTACCGGACCTTATCAACAACAATTAAAAAATGTCTTGCACTCCAATTCAAGTGCAGGAATTAAGAATTGGGTGGATAAACATTTCATAAACACGCCGACTGCAAATATGGCTGATTACATTACCAATGCACAACATGCTGAAAAAGTGATGAAAGGAAAAGATAAAATGCAAAATATAGACACATTCTTAAGCAAAGCAAATGGCCAAATTTACTTTCAATGTGCAGGGGGTATACCACTATACTACTCTAGCTATAACTGACTTATTAGATGCCATACAACTTCCCACAAAACTAGCAGTTTGTACACACTAATAAAACTGATCCCATCTCATTAGGAAATTCCTTTGCAGATAAGACAGCAAAACTTGCAGCATCAAAAGCATTCTATGACACTTTGGCTGACATGCAACAGCAAAGTTCGAAACAGGAAACTGACCATTGGCTTAGGAACAAAGCAACATTATGAAACAATGTTTATTTCTCCGTAGAGAACAAACCAATTGAACAAACTGTAATGGCAAAACATGGGTTTATGACGTCACTACTAATGCAAAAGCATGGTGGGAAATGGAGGCCTGTGGCCTACTATTCCTAGCAGCTTGACGCAGTAGCACGAGCAACACCCGAATGTGTACAGCCTGTTCTCGCAGCCGCATTGGCAGTGGAGGCCTCAGCAGAAGTGGTGCTCTTCCATCCATTAACCCTGAAAGTGCCACACGCTGTCTCCATTCTGCTGTTGGAAACAAGGATGCAGTTTTTATCACCCACACGACACCTGCATGGCACAGCAGTCTTGCTGTCTCAAGGACACATCAACATTATCAGATGTGGTGCACTCAACCCTGCAACACTTGTGCCCACAGCAGCTGATGGCACACCCCACAATTGTGGTGAGCATGTGGAAGTCTCCACCAAACCTCGACCTGACCTGACAGACACACCTCTGTCAACAGGAGCTGTAGTTTTTGTGGATGGCTCAGCTAGCAAAGATTGCCCAGGGAAAAATAAAGTAGGATTTGCCACAACAACAACAAAAGACATCCTATATCAAAGCAAACTGAAATCCACTAATTCGGCCCAAGCTGCAGAACTTTCAGCCCTCATAAAAGCATGCGAATTGTTTGAAGGGAAAGATGTTACCATATGGACTGATAGTCAATATGGTTACGGAGCTGTACATGTGTTTTGTCAACAATGGGCGAGAAGAGGTTTTAAAACCACCACAGGAAAAGATGTAGTGCAACTACCTCGAACATTGGCTATTTGTAAATGCGAAGCACATTTAACAGGAAACGACCCGATTACTGTTGGAAAACAAGACTGCTAAAGAGACGGCACATGGCGGCCCTCCAGTTGACACAGCACTTGCACAAACCTCTGGTGATACATCAACCACACCTGAGAACACAAATGACATCCTCATTAGCAGACAAAAAACATGCGCCTCATGCTGAAAAAACTTATTGGGAAAACAAAGGTGCACGATTGGACAATAACATGTTAAGCACACTACCTGACGGGAGACCATGGTTACCCAAATCTTTGTTGGAGTGGGCTGCAAAATTGAGCCATGGATTGAGTCATGTCTCAACAGGAGGGATGGTGGCACAGGTATACCAACAGTACCACAGCCATGGTTTCATACCATTTTCAAAAAAATTTTGTCACATATGCTTGATATGCATTAAAAATAATGCACAAGGGTATTTACGCCCAAAAAGAGGAAAGTTCCCAACACCACCGGAACCATTCCAAACAATACACATGGACTACATTGAGCTAAAAGTACAGGGAAAACAACATTGTTTGGTGATCATTGATGTATTTTCAAAATGGGTTGAACTGTTTCCAAGTGCCCATGCCGATGCCAGGACTGTTGTAAAGGCATTGTGTAACCGCATAATACCCACGTTTGGCATTCCATCTGTGATTAGAAGTGATAATAGTACACATTTTGTGAACAAAGCTGTGACAAAAGTGGGAGAGTTATTACATATTGGCTTGAAAAGACATTGTGTGTATCACCCACAGTCCGCAGGACTAGTGGAAAGGACAAATGGAACTGTTAAGTCCAGACTGGTCAAAAACAATGAAAGAGCCGAAAAAACAATGGCCAGACTGCATTGGACTTGTGGAGACTGGAATGAGAATCATTCCAGCTGTGGGAAAGACACTTTCTCCTTTTGAAATTGTTTTTGGACGACCGTACAAGTTGCCAGACTTGATGCCGGAGGGAAAACACCCGTGGCAGGGGCCATACCCGCCCACATGAGGAGAATATATGAACAGAGGAAGGTGTATAAACACAATTACTTGCCAGTGTGTTCTGCTCCACAGACAACCCAAGTCCGAGTTGGTGACCAGGACTTCCTTAAAGTGCTGAAACTACCCCGATGGGACAGTGAACGCTGGGACGGTCCACTCGAGGTGATCGCCGTCACACCAACTGCAGTAAAGGTGACGGGACGAGCTGGCTAAATTCATCAATCCCAGTGCAAGGTCCGACACTTCCCTGGTGGGCCGAGCGACGCCAGTCCCCTGAGCTAAACAGCACTGCGAGACCATCACCTAGACTCCGACTCCCCCCGTCGAAAGACCACAGTGGGAGAGAGGGTTTTCCGTGGCAAACACACCCCTCTCAGGAAGAATGATCAACAAACTACAATTCCACCAACATCGCCGCTGGCGAGTGGGCGCTGGAGTCACAGCGACTCTGGTGACCCTCATGGTGACGGTCGGCCTCTGGACATCAAAGGGACCCGGCCACGTCACCCCTGACGCGTCTCATGCTGCAGACCCCCGTCCAACTCCTTCCTTAAATGGTTACATGACACATTTGGCAGTTGGAAAAACGTCTTCCTTTCACTGGCTAGTATGTGTGTCGGTGGGTTTCTGTTGGTACTCTGTTGTATCACCTGTGGCATCCCCTTGTGCCGGCTCATGTCTACCAAACTCATGGACGCCATCCGGGTCAAGGTGGCTGCCCAGGTCACTGTTGCTTTAGCTGAATATCAACCCGTGTCCCTACATGAGCCTGACGATGACTCTGACACCTCGGTGTAAATCCCGTATGATGAAGCAAATGAAAAGTCTACCTGACAGTGTTGGTTTTCTGATATTTTTGGATTTTCTCTGATGTGTTACATCTCCATTTCCGTTTCTTTTTATTTTGCTCTAGCGTGCTTGTATATGTATATGTATGTTTCTCCTTACTTGGGAAGGGTTTCTACCTTTTTCCCTACGGGGTTTTTGGGTAGTTTTCTCCCCACTCAAGTAATGAGACTTTGATGGTTTGATGATTATTTTCATAAACAGGAGGGAATTGTGAAAGACTGTGTTTCTATTGCTGTGAAGGTTTTGTTATGAAAATGTACTAAACACACACGTTTTCACGTGTGAGAATGTGATGTGACCATGAACGAGAGCAGCTGCAATTTGCAGCATCAGTTCAAACAAGAGCCTTGTTAGAGAAATCTATATACGTTATCACCCACTTTATAAATATATTATTGTTGTACTCTTGTGCATAGAAGGGAGTAAGCAGGCCCTGTGAGGGGAATCAAACGGGTCAGTCTTGTGTAACTCAGAGACATGGAGGAGGTTGAGGTGCTCAAGGTCTTTTGCTCCTTTTCCCATTCTGTGATGTTAGAAAATTAATTAAACCACACATGTATGATATCACTACACTGAGGCACACACGTAGCTAGAGACACAGAGTTCAGCTGTAGTAGGCCCCTTCCTTGAGAAGCTGAACTCTCCTGTAACTAGGGAACGCCCAATAGCAAATAAAGAGAGAGGTTTTTCGGAGAGCGTATCCAGAGCGGTATGGGATACAACTCTGTTGCGTCCCTCCGTTTCTCCTCGCGAGTAAGACAATCTTGCCGTGGTTGAGTCTGTTTCTTTGAGTAGTTATACAGTCCAGTACTTGTCTTGGTTATCTGCAAGGATTTCCCTGACAAAAACAAAGCAAGTCATCTTCTAAAGTCCAAATATGAAGAGAAAAAAGGCAGCATTTGAAAAGAGTACCTTTTTTTAGGAAAGCATTGGAAAATAATAAAATCAATGAAATAAGAAATAGTAATAAATAAATTTAATAATGAATAAAAGAAAAATCTGTAAAACAAGACAAAGACTGCTGCTGCGCCTTTTCAATGTTTGACATCCAAAAATACAACTTTCTATGTTTTTGGTGTGTTTGCTGACTAGAACATGGACTTGGACCTGTTGCTGATGTCATGGCTTTGTTTACACCACTGACCTCATGTTTTCCTCCTGCCTGTTCTTCTCGGCTCGCCACTGCTATAATTGTGCACCAAACCTTGACCAGGAGTACTTCCAGAACTGGGACTTGGCTAAGACGTGTCCCCTCAAGCAGTGTGACAGCGACCAGCAATGCTTCACCACTAAAGTGTCCGGTAAGCAACGTGAAAGCTGTTGTTCCATGTGTCAGCCATGAAGTATCCCAAGTATACAATAGCTACACTCCATACGATCCACCAGTATCAGGATGTACGTCAAATACGCTGTCAAGTACAAAATGAATAAAGTAATCCCCATGATCCAAATAGTATAGAAGTACTATGAATAGTGGAGTCCAAGTAGTTTCAGGCGTGCATTGAACACATCTCTGATGTCATAAATGTAATATGAATATGAGGTTATTCACTAGTTATTCATGATTTCACGCTACAATCACAATTGATCATTTTTCTAAAAGTCTTTTTTCCACACCTGAAATAAAGCAATGCTTCCATCCAAATAGCATAGAACTAGTATTTAGGCCCGTGTTTGGTCGTGAATAGTGGAGTCCAAGTGGTATCATCACCAAATGTGTAACAGGTATCAATACAGCTACTTTGGATGATGCCGTTCACCTTCCTCATTCATGTCTTTGTTCAATCAAACCAACACCCCCTCGTAGAAATACTTGGCATTCTCACAGTGTCCCCCCCCCATGTTGGAACACAACCACCGCCCACCCCCTTTGTCCTTGTCTGCCCTCTAAAGCTGGCCAGGTCACCTACAAGGTGGGCTGCAAGGCCAAGGAGGATTGTAGCAGTGCTTCTGATGACTTTATGTGCTGCAAGGACGACGGCTGCAACAACTGGCTCAACATGTCCAATGTTGATCAAAACCTGGACGAGGTCAAGAAGGCCAAGGAAACGTGCACCGCCACCACCATCGGCAGCACTCTCAAAGCCTGCAAGGACCAGATCATCAAGGCCATCAGGACCAATGGAGCGAAGACCAGTGGTGTGGTTTGGGCCTGCCTTTGGTCATGGCCGTCAGCGTGATTGTGTTGGTGGTACTGGGCGAACACCCCCGTGCACCCCACTCCTCCTTTTCCCCCCGTCCCCCTGCAAAGTGTGAAAAGCCTAAAAAAATCAGAAAAGAACATAGTCCAAAAAAGCAGCCCTTTGCGTGACATGCTAATGCTACGTCGCAGCGTTCCAGCATCCGACACGTCTGAAACGCAGCCCCTTCTTTGTTGTTAGCGCTTACTGAGAAAACAAACATTTCTAGAGCACTTTTAAATGACATGAGGGAGTCATGTGCATTGTCAATAAAATGGATTATTAGTCACGTGGCAACAAAAGTGAGGCGGAATGTCATCAAATAGATTTTCATCGCCGCAATGACCACCACTGAACGCTAATTCTATTGATCAACTACCTTGACAATGTTTGTTTGCATCGGGGGTGTCCAACGTGCGGCCCTGGCATGTGCTAAAGATATGATAAACAGCCAACAGGCAACAAACATTTGAACAGCATAGAGTTGACTCCAGCAATGCTGGGAAAATCCAAACTCGACTGGTTCCGTTTGGGAACCAATATTGCAAGAAAATCAGCAAGGATTTGACAAGAATAAAGTTGTCGTCTTTTATTTTTATTCAAGTGCTCATCTGCTTTTGGGGTCACGTTGAAACATTCAAGACATTTTTGAAAAGCTGCAACTAATAGTTTGGCAATTTAGGTTGCGCCAAAATTTGTGGCAGTTAGAGTTGAAATTGATGATGGGGTGCTCCGATCCATGGGTGTCGGCCGGTTTATTAGTAAGGACCTATTTTTTGAGCCCCCTGGGGGTCAAGGGGTCTTGGAATGGTCCTGCTTTATACGGCCCCCCTGTCCAATAGCGCTATTAACGATAGCATGATTAGCATGATATTATTGGCCGATAGCCTCCTAAAGCATTGGAAAATGTATCATTTATCCACGTCGTCTACCTGTATCGGCCGATTGCAGTCCCGGATGATCGGTATCTGAATCGGAAGCCTAAAACCCTGATCGGGGCATCCCAAGTTGAAATAGTTGGAAAATGACACCAAAAAAAAAGCGTTTGTTCCACCAGATTTCCAAAGATGAGAAAAATGTTGAATTGTGAATAATTTGACAATAAGCCCCTAATATTAAAAGGAAAAATAAACATTTTAAACGGCATTGTTGTCCAAATTGGGTTGTGAGAAGAATGTGAGAATATGATGGAAAAATGCAACATTGGGAGAAAATTAGCAGAAGGAAATATACAAGAGACAAAAATGTAAAAAACTGTTTTCATTGTTCAGAATTGTACAGAAATCAATAAATTCATCTTGGAGCAAATGTTTTTATTTCGCCCAAATGAAGCATTTTGCAGCATAAAAATGGCTAAATGATGTCACACAAATATGGAAAAGAGGCGGGGCAGCTTGAACTTCCCACCTGGACCAGACTTCTCCCACCCAGCTGAGCACTTGGGATGTCTGCCACCTGGACAAACACCTGCACCTGCACAACATGGCCGCTGGGTGTGCGTGTGTGTGTGAGCAGGAGACCAAATAGAAGCTCCGCCTCTTGGCAGGACCGGCCCACATCGAGGAGAAAGGTGACATGTGACACGTGACCCGTCCAAATTGTGCGCGTGTGGCCAAATATTCATGCACGAAATACTGGGACACATTCCATGAAAGTAGAATGCTAATGCTAACATCTTGGGTCATGGAGTGGAAATGGGGTGTTAGTTCATGTCTGGAGGGCACATCCATCCATCTTGCGCTTATCCGAGGTGGGGTCGCGGGGGCAGCAGCCTAAGCGGGGAAGCACAGACTTCCCTCTTCCCACCTCCTACCGTCGTCTTCCCCGAGGCCTCTTAGCGGTGGGATGTACCCTGGACGAATCCCCGGGGAGGCGTCCTGACCAGATGCCCGAGCCACCTCACCTGGCTTCTACTCCCGAGTTTCTCCCGGATGACGGTGCTTCTACAAGAAGGACGTGCTGGGACACTTGGGCTGCGTCAACGCCATCGATTTCAACAACGGCGGCGAGTGGCTGGTGTCTGGTCGGTGGAGGAATCCTCCATTGGTAACTCCGCTAGCATGCTAAGCTAACTAGCTCAGCAGATAGCTAGTCAGCGTCCAAACAGACACACGCCCGGCGTCAGCCGGCTGGAAGAGCTCGTTATCCAAACTGAAAATTGGAGATAAATGTGACCTTTAAAATCCCAGACTAAGAAATCATTCTTTTTCATAAAATGACCTATCCCACAATTATGGGCACCAATAACAATTCCCAGGAAATGAATGTAACTGAAGTATTTCTGTCATGTCTCCAGTAGTTTACAAAGTGGATCAGAGCATGGAGGAACATGTCATTATTCATTCATCACTTCCTGTTTCTTAGCGGAACCGTGTGGAGTTCGCCAAGCTTCACGTGGGACCGTGCGCTTTGGTCAGATGAGACCAAGATAGAGCTTTTTGGCAACAAACACTCTCAGTGGGTCTGCTGCAACCCGTCTTACTTTCCTCTGCGTGGTGTTCTGGTGGGTTATGAAGGAGGGAGACTTGATGGTCTTTGACGTCTTTTATTTCTGCGTGAAACATACAATACGTGAGCTGTGTGCTCCTCCGTGCATTTCCTGCTTCTCCTGGAAATCAAAAGGAGATACTAAATACATCGCACGTGTGCAGACATGAAGAGACGGCCGCTAGCCGACCCGTGCTAGCAAAGCTAGCTTCCACTTCGTTAGCAGACCGTAGTTATAAAGTGCAAAACAATAAACACGTCAGCAAAACTCTCACTAGACATCCACGATGCAACATACAACACAGCACATCCACCCTTCAAACACATTTCACGTCTCCCCTCGTCCACATCAGAAAGGTGTGTGGACGAGCGCGCACACGCGCCATGACGTAACTACGCCACGCGCTCCAGCACACACTGACGCAACACTCGCACCATCCAAAACTAGTACATCAACATATTTACACATACAAAATATAACAATAATGCTTGAAGTGTTTTGGTGAAAATAACAACAGTTTTAAAGTCGCTACTGGCGTAACTCCAAAGAGGAGAATGCAGGACAGCACCTCATGCCCACTGTCAAGTATGGGGAAGGATCGCTGATGCTTCTCTTCCAGAGACCCTGGGAACCTTGTTAGGGTGCATGGCACCATGAACGCTCTTGAATACCAGAACATTCTATTTTCCTCCGCTTATCCAGGTCCAGGTCACGGGGGCAGCAGTCTTAGTAGGGAAGCCCAGACTTACCAGTCCCTGGTCACCTCCTCCAGTTCCATCGGGAGGACACCAAGGAGTTCCCAGGCCAGCTGTGAGACATAATCCCTCCAGCATGTCCTCGGTCTGTCCCGGGGCCTTCTCCAGTCCAGCCATGCCCCAAACACCTCACCGGGGAGGCGTCCGGGAGGCATCCGGACTAGATGCCCGAGCCACCTCAGCTGGCTCCTCTCCATGTGAAGGAGCAGCGGCTCTACTCTGAGCTCCTCCCGGATAACCGAGCTCCTCACCCTATCTCTTAGGGTGAGTCCCTCTACCCTACGAAGAAAACTCATTTCAGCCGCTTGTATCCGCCATCTCGTTCTTTCGGTCATGACCCAAAGCTCATGACCATAGGTGAGGGTGGGAACATAGATCGATCGGTAAATCGAGAGCTTTGCCGTCTGGATTATCTCTCTCTTCACCACGACGGTCCGGTACAGCGACCGCATTACTGCAGACGCTGCGCCGATCCGCCTATCGACCTCACGCTTCAACCTTCCCTCACTCGTGAACAAGACCCCGAGATATTTGAACTCCTCCACCAGGGGAGGGATTTCATTCCCGACCCGGAGGGAGCAATCCACCCTTTTCCCACTGAGAACCATGGCCTCAGATTTGGAGGTGAGCACTGCCAGAGCCCTACGAAATGACCTCCAGCAGGCGAAGCTCTGCCGGAGGTGAGAGCTGAAGACTCGACGAATAGGAGACTCTGCTAAACGTTCCCCGCACACCCTCACTACACGATTGGGTCTCCCGGGTCTGTCCGGCATCCTCTGTCCGGCCAAGGTCTTGTTCCTCCATTGGGATTTACATGTCTCATCTCTCCTCACCCTCTATCAGGACTCATGCCAGAAGTTCATCCCCTTCATTGAGGTGAGTCACTTCTCCTTCTCATGGCCTCATTCATCATAGTTTTATTCTTATGTCCTCATTGATGAATTAGTATTGTAAAAGGTGATGGGTTGTGTTTGTTGTTGTGCAGGTGGTGAAAGTGGGAATTGTGGAGGCGTTGTCAACAACATCAGGCAAGAAGAGCTTTTTCTATCCTTGCTTGTGTTGCCTTGTGTTTGCTATTCATAGGCGCCCCCTACTGGCACCAACAACTCCGCTCCTGACATTGACACCTCCCGTTTGTTCCTCAGGAGACTCGGACGACACGGCGCGGCTGGGGTCCTCGTTGCTCGCCGCACCGCCACAGGTGTCGCCCACCGTCAAAGAGGAGCCGCCCCCGCCCTCCTCGCCGTCTGTCAACACCGGCTTTTGTGCATACAGGGAACACGCTCCTGTCACATAGAGGATCTTTGAGCAGCCATGAAAAACAGCAAAGACTTGTTGAGGATGTTTGACGAGTGCTTTTGCAGTAGGTCATTCAAAAGAGCACAGGTGGTACGTGTGATATATCCTGTGTGTGTTTCTCAGCTCTGGAGGAGGTCAGACGGAGCTGACGGGGCTCCAGGTGGACTACTGGGCGGCGCCCGGGGAGAGGAAGAAGGATGTGGAGAAGTGCCAGTCTTCCAGAAAAAACACGCTCAGGCGCAATTTCCAGCCGTCTGACATGTGGGGGGCGCCAACTGCAGTGGGCGGCCCACCGTGTCCTTACAGTGGTGACCAAGGAGAAGAACAAAAAGGGTGAGTCCAGCAAGGCCAACAAGTGGCATGGAAAAGAAGAGACATGAGTCACGTTTGTGATGTTTTTTCCAGTCATGTTCCTGCCAAAAAAGAACGAAGACGAGGAGGCGGAGTCCAAGAGTCAGGTGATGGACGGCATCAGTGGCCTCATCTGCACTGCCGAGCACCAGCAGACCATGTTGGCAGGTAACTTCCTATTGGAAGCCACGCATATACAAAGAAGCACAAGCGTCTGTGTAGGCTCTCAGTCGTACAGGAGTTGTCCATCGAGGAAAAGGCTTCTTGAGACGTCATCTGTACTTCTGTGAAGAAGGTGTCGGACGTTTCGCTCCTCATCCGAAGAGCTTCGTCAGCGAACTAATAAGTGCTGGTAGCCTAGGCCCTAAATACAGTAAGAGTGGGCGGAATTGGTGTGCCAACACCCTCCTCCTATTGGTTCCTTACACTAAGCCTGGGCAGAGTAGTGGTATAATCCTATCCTGCTGTTAACACCTCCGATAAAAGGGAAGTGTCGCTCCCTGAATTGGGTATGAACGACTCTGATACTGGCTCGTTAGCATCTATTGTTCTGGCTCAGCCCTGGCTCCACCTCATTTGCATGACTAAGAGCTCTCCCGCGGGCGACCAAAGGTCCCTTGGTTTAAAAAAAAAAAAAAAAGCTGCTATCAAGGTGTGTAATTGTAACGGAGTGTAGATGTGCTGTGATAAATGAAGGCAGAAGTGTTGCAACAGCGCCTGTTGCTGGTGAATAGTGGCATGTGCATATTGCTGCAGGACGTTGTTAACTGTTAGAATGAGACATGCTGAGTCACGTTTTTGTACGTTTTTGGTGGTGTAATGTTTACTGTGTGTTTATATTTTGTCATATACAATGTCATGTGCATTTGATAGTGTTCACTCATTGGAAAGAGCCAGTCTGCACTTTTGAGTGAAGTTTTATAGACTTTAATGCAGTTTCTTTGCTGAACTAACTTGGAATCATTTATGTGCAATGTAGATGATCACCTGTCATTCCTCTGTAAAACTGTTGTTACAGGTCATATTCTATGTCATTGTGACTGTTGTTTTCAATATGCTGTTTCTACTTGTTGCTACTTTGCTAATGCTAATTGCTGGGCCTCATTTAGTATTGCATGCTGTGCAGCAGTAGCCATGTTGATCACGTGAGCTGTGTTCAGGGACATCACGCAAAAGAAGTTTGAATGTGTTATCTTTGTCCTGTATTGTAAATTGGATTACAAAATATTTCATTGTATGAATATCAGCGCACCTGAGAGACAAATGATCAAATGTGAAGATAATAATGTGAAGGGGAATTAGAAAGGGTTAGCCAACCAATATACGATACCATCACAACCAATTGGAACACTTTTTGTTTTGTAAAATGGAATCCAAATTGCTGTAGAAGTGCTCAGAACTGTTAGGAATGAGACATGATTATCCCGTGACCAAAGTGGACGCTCACCTGTCCTGCATTGGTCACCTGCATTCCCCCACATCAAGTTGGGGACCGTCACACGATCCCGTTCACTTCCCCAACATCAGGGTCCTCCTTCAGGTGGCCTGTACCATCCCAGTAACATGGTGTGAATGTGAGCTAAGTGCCAGTACCTTGAAGTGTCTGAACACCTACATGAGGGCCAGTATGACGCAACAGCGGCTGACCTCGCTGGCACTTCTCCACATTCACTACAAAAAGGTTATTAACCTGGAGGAAGTGGTGGACATATTTTCCAAGAAAGATGATACTGAATGAGCGATAGGTAAGGCTGAAACACATTGTAGTGATTCATATAGTGTAGGCCTGTGGAAATAGCATCCACCACTGAAGCCATGGCATGCTCAGTCGCCCAGTAAACTTATCTAAATAGGGCAAGCTTGATGTTGGCATTTTGCCCTTAAGCTTGTCATTTGGAGGAAATAACATTGTTGTTATGTCTGTCCACAATATGCATCACAAAACTGCAAATGCAAAATTTTCCCTGGTCGCTTCGCTTGCTCGCAAAAGGTCCATTCACTCAGATTTTTTAACCCCCCCGAAATATATACATATATATATATATATATATATATATATATATATATATATATATACTGTATATATATATATATCCATCCTTCCATTTTCTATACCGCTTTTTCCTCATTAGGGTCGTTGACTTCGGGCAACAGGCGGGGTACACCCTGGACTGGTCGCCAGCCAATGGCAGGGCACATATAGACAAACAACCATTCACACTCACATTCATACCTATGGGCAATTTAGAGTCGCCAATTAACCTCACCTGCATGTTTTTGGAATGTGGGAGGAAGCCAGAGTACCCGCAGAAAACCCACGCGCACACGGGGAGAACATGCAAACTCCACACAGAAATGCTCAGGGGAGAATTGAATCCAGGTCTTCCCGATCTCCAAGCTGTTACATATATATATATATATATATATATATATATATATATATATATATATATATATATATATATATATATATATATATATATATATATATAACATTTGGTTACGGGCCTGTATTATCATCTTTTTTCTTTTTTCTCCATAAAATTTACCTTTTAGTTGTACTAGGCATTAAAATGGATCAACAAATCATTTTTTCCATGACTGTATATTGGGTAGTAGGCCTGTCACGATAATCGATTAAACGATTAAAATTAATTGAACGATAGAAAAAAACAGGTCGATCATTCCGACGCCTGTATAAATGGACATGTGCGCACATGCTGGATGACAAGAGGGTTCACTCTCCTTGTGTCTGAGAGCATTGGTTGTATGGTTAAATTATGGAAAAGAGTGAGCCTCCTGTCAGCTATTCAGCGTCTTTGTCACAGTACGTGGACACCCGGGCTAGCTACGTAGAGATTGAATACACTGAGTGCTAGCTTGCGCTTAGCAAGCAAATGCTAATATGAATGAAAGCGATAGTTTCTAAGCCGCTGCCACGGTTCCAGTCTTGGGGCCGGACGGCGCGAGCTGGCGATACTCAGGGTATGTGAAGTTTTGACGCCCTGTGATTCGTAAGTGTTATACTTTGCATGTTCTGTGCCTCGCACAGATACAGTACACTTGAGTACACTCATCTAGTGGCTCAAATGTGACATGACACAGTGATCATTGATCAATGCTTCCCGTTTCCACCAGAGTTCTCCGGACACTTTAGATGAAGGTGCGTTCGTACAAACCCTGCTTCTGATAGAGTTGGCTATCGCGGTACATTCTACCGTCTACAAATATAAGGGACAGATTTGGACGTTTAACTGCCATTTTTATTTCAGGGTAACCACCCTTATCTAACGTGTCTAAAAATATAATCCAAATATAGCTGTTTTCAGATCTACATCGCCCTCTGGCGCTTGGCGCTTGGCGCATTAGTGTTGAATTACACCACATCAGACTGCTGAATTTCCGCTTACCTCGTTTAGCGACAAGAACGCCATTTCCCAAGAACCCTTGCGCGACTTAGCAAGGACGTTACACCAGAACGAAGCCAAGTAAAGTTCAACGAAGGTATCCGGGTTTCGATATGCTATCTAAGACACTTCTTTAAGAGAATCAAATGTTTTTTTTGTTTTACATCGAGTAAAGGAAACATTTACAATACGGGCGACGACTACCGCTAGCACTTATGCTAGCACCCATATTATTATGCGAACAAGAAGTCTTCCTTTACGGCCTTTCAAAATACAAGTGACAGATTTGGACGTTTATTTTTATTTCAGGATCGCCGCTCTTATCGTAAAGTGTCTAAAAATGGGACAATATAATAGAAAGGTAGCAGCTTTAAGACTGACATAGCTGTTCGACGCCTCCGTCATTGGCGCATTATTTAAACGGATATGTATTCCATATCATGTACTTGTCTAAAGAAATGACGCGTGTTTGACAAAGGGATTCACGCCAGTTAAGAGCCTTTTTCGCACGCTTTACAGTTCATGTAACCACATGTGTATTGCCCGGTTTAATTTTAATGGTATCTTATCGCCTTGAGAGCTATGTGTTGGCTTTCTGTAGGGCTCGCCGACAGCTTGTCAAGCTATTATTTCGAAAGCCCCTACCGGAAGTAAGAGCAAGGTGCGTTAGTTGATAAATTGAGTGGCGCTCGTCGGTTTTGTTCACAATAACACGGGAAGGAAGGCAACTTTTCCTCCAACAAAGCCGAGTAACGCTTGTAATTGATGCCTTTTTTTTAAGAAGCTCGCAAAAACAAACTGCAGTTAAAGCATTGTTGTCCACGAGAATCCCTTTAATGCCTTTATTTGTTTGTTGTTAGCGTCTAGAGCTGCGCGGCTGCCAACATTTGCCTAGTGGTGGTTGGAATATGGCTCAGCATGGACACCATGTAGCCAGTTCCCAAAAAGCACTCATGCTGGAAATGAAAAGTCTGCAGGATGAGCCGGTGGAAGGCTTCAAAATAACTTTGGTCAATGAGTCGGACATGTACAACTGGGAAGTGGCGATCTTCGGACCCCCCAACACGCACTACGAGGGGGGTTATTTTAAGGTGAGTGGCTAACGTTAGCTAGCAAGATGTCTATTGTTCCTTTACGAGCTTTTAAAGGTGCCTTCTTTTTCATAATTTAGGCTAAAAAAACATTTTAAAGCTTTCAGCGGTGTTGAATTGTCGTTTAACAACAAGAAGGCTGCCAGTTAACGTTAGTCTCCATTGTAATGCTAATAAAAAGTTAGCATAACAATGCCATAGCATGATACTCCTTTGTTTTACTCATTATTCGCCCACTGTAGGCTGTTTTATTCATTCATGTACGTCTATTGTTGCCTTGTTTTTTCAATCAGAAAAAACGCTTTGATTGTGGGTGAAGCTCTACATTAGTAACGAGAAAGCTGGCCGTTTTGGTAGTAAAGTAGTTTAACGCTTGTATTTTTACTCGGGCTGTCAAAAATAACTCATTTATTTATTTAATTACGTTAATTTTTGCGTAATTACCGCGTCTGCTGCTCTTCAATAACTTTAACAACTTAATTCTCACCTGAACACATCAACAGCAGTTTAATTCCTCCGCGGAACCCCACTTCCTCACCAGACAACAACGAGGTACATTCAGGGACACTCGGACACGTAATTTTGCGTGTATGTGTGGTGTAAATCAACAGAAAGACAAAAAAACCCACCTATGTGGTTATTCTTCTCACTTACTAATGTAACTCGTACTGCGGAAGTACATATTTTTGCATTTAAATACGCTCGGAAATCGCAGAATCTACACTCAAAACGTGAATTTTACTTAGAAGTACGTGCTGTCTTCGAACGCAATCACTCATTGCTGACAATAAAGTGTGATTCAAAAACTCTGCTACTGTGAAAGTGTTGATCAGACATGTGCGCTATCATTTAGCTTGATTAAAACTTTCGCTTCACGTGGAGCTGTTAATACATAGAAACACACAGACTATATATATTTATCTTTCTCTTCATAAAGTACAGTAAAAATGGTTATATTTCACACATAGCTGCAAATGGCGATTGATCGAGATTGATGAATTTCAAAATTATGGTGCGTTTTATTGTACTGTACGCTCCTGTCCTGTCGTTGTTGACATCTTAAGTGCAAGTTAAACTTGGGCTCGATTACAACTCCAAAAAGAATCAGTCTATCTTGCATCTATCTATGCCTTTTAGTCTAATTGTTTGTCTATGGCTTTAAGTCCCACCGGTCTCTGTTGTGATGACCTTTTGACCTGTTAATTACCAGCTGTTGGTGCACTGTGGCTTTCTTTAATGGTGAGTAGCAGTACTAGTAGTCCTGCATACATTCTATACTTTCCATGGGTTTAGTAGTTGGTGTGTGAGACATAGTCAAACCTGCATCGTGTCAAGAGTGAACAATGGCAATTGAAGAGAGAAGGGTTCTGGAGCTGAATCCAGTCTAATCATAACAAATTCAATGGCAAATGTGGATCTGAAAATCGGCATGCTTGTCGTCAAAAGTTCTGGGCAAAATGGATGGATGTCGTCTAAAAATGTTGGGTACGGCCGGCCAGTGATGTGTGTAAGCCAGATGTGCCAATAGCTAATTAGATGTTTTTAATGGGGTGCCGTTTAGGCCTTTTCAACGAAAGTAAACACTCGCCTGTGTGGTGCCGGTGTGGTCCCTATGCTTACAAAAGGCTTTTTCATTGTGGTGTGCTCATGCTGTGCTCAAGTGGTATAGAATCTGATTTGTTTGCATCGAAAGCTTACATTGTGTGCCAAGCATTATAGCTCCCACTGATTATCCTGCACGACACCACAAGCACATCTGAGCATGGAGAGGGTCTGGCCCGGGCTGCGGTGGGCTTCCTTTGCGGTACTGGGAATGTGCAGCCTGGCTGTGACATCCACGGCGTGGCTGTGAGTCGCTGCGGCGTGGGCTTGCCCGAGCCCTTCTTGTTGGGTCCAGAGGCTGGTGTTTTGATGGCAGTGAAGCAGTGAGTCCACGATGTTTGCACACTGGCTCCCTTTTGTCCAGTAAACACCCAGATGAGCATCTTCCCACAGTATTTGTGCCACTCTTATCATCTTTCATAGTCACGTTATTAGCCAACTTTCTCATCATGGCCCAAACTCACCGCAATCCACTTTTCCTTCTTTTCTTATCAGTGACACTCACTCCATCAAATTGTTATTTTCATAATTACAAACGTATCTTTTATCCCAATAGGAAGTACAATTCAAATGTTTATTAACTTTATGTTTTAGAATATTTTTAGAGGATCGAGTTCAGTCGGCACACAGAATGACACAGACACATCAAGGTATTTTAGCCTAAACAAGGGCGTATTTATTTAAGCATCAACACACAAGATATATGATTGCAGCGAAAAAGCCTCTTACCTACGCCAACAGGGTGGAGAGCCAACACCCGTGGAAGAGTTGGCATCAATCGGCTGGGCGTTCGATCACAACCCGCAGCAGACTCCGTCTAGGTGTTTTCGCTCACCCCTCTTTATGCCAGTCTGTTCGTGCGAGCGTGAGAACGGGGTGGCCGGCCCCGAAACTCAGGCATTCGCACGCAGAGTTACTATTTTTTAACAAGCACCTGGTAGGCAAGGTCAGCAGATATACAGTGGGAAGTGAATATTCAGAACAACACAAACCCTTTCTCACATTCGTATCAAGACAATAACAAGATACAGTGGGAAGTGAATATTCAGAACAACACAAACCCTTTCTCACATTCGTATCCTGGGAAATGAATGTTCAGAACAACACAAACCCATCACCCTTTCACATTCCACTCTTGATGTTCTGAACATCATTTTCCTCAATTCATAAAATCTTCCACCATCCATAACATAGCATTATTCATCATGTTCCCCTCCCAATTATTCCAATTTACCAGATTGTGTTGCACCCTCTCAAGTAAATCCGCCCGTGTGTCACAGACAAATTCACCCCACATCATATTCCCCGCAACATGAAAATTCCAAACATAAATATCCGGTCCCCCGCTTTCCACAATTACCTCAATTTTGGTAAGCCCAAAAGGGGCATCGCTTTCACACACAGCAATTCGCATAATACTACCACTGATTAAAAATTATTCTCTCAAGCTGTCTTTTAGCTCGTCTAACATACAAGCAAGTGAATACGTTACATAAGGTTAATATAATTAAGCATCCCGCCAAAATAAACAAGGGTGGCAGTATGGTTTTCCTGGCAGTTACAGACATTCCAGATAAAATATCCCACCAATGATGGGCGGAACTCTGCTGCACTAGGCTCGCTACATGTTTCACTTCATCCCCGGCTATTAATGTGGACACCCACAACCGCGTGCCATTGTACCTATGTCTTTGTATCAGATCCTTCAATTCTGTGGACCGGTCCAATGCGCATTTGAACCGGTCCAGAGACACAGTCCAGGGGTGGCGCAAAACCTCTCACTGCACCGCTGACAATCTGGACTCCTGGGAGTAATTGGTGAGATAGTACGTTTGATTATTCCAATGCCACAGGTGTACATCATTAAGACAGCCAACAAATGGAGCTGAAGGTAACTGTGGGTGTTGTCTCATGGTAGCTACGCATAGGTATTGTGGCCCTACCTGCCATAGCATGTCTCGTGGTGTCTCAACACTCCAATCACATAATGTTACCTGACTATCACTCAAACATGGATTAGCGTGACCCATCTGTAAAGTACATACCATCCCTTGATCAGTTTTATCACATAAATCAGTGTCATAAGTCGTATTTGTTGCGGCTTCAAACCACTCTCCACTCACATGCAGATAATGATATCCATGTATTGATATTACCGGAAGTACTTCATATCGGCATACAGTTTTCACTTGAGTTACATTGTATTGATACCAATAACCTTTGCATTGGGTGCTATTGCAAACAGTTTGTTCCGGAAATAGTTGGAGCCATAGTTTTTGACTAATTCCAAGTATTTCTCCACTGATGATAATTCCCTGTATAAACTCCAGTTATAAACCTTTCCTTCTGAATGCGTGCATGTAACATTTGCATATTACAAGCAGTCCAATTGGCAATTTGGGTCAGATTCATTAAGGAGCGATAAGTTTCGTTAAACATAGTCAATTGCCAATTGTACTGATGCGTCCGTAAATTGACATTACTCAATTGTGTACCTATCCTGTTAGGTAACCACTCCTCAACTTGGTGTAACGCCCGTGATGTATACTGTCCAGTGGTCGACAGCACTGTACGCGTGACCTCCCCGTCGATGGTGTTGGACACCCCCAACACCGTTCCAGTCCCTCCAAGCAGCGCGTCATACCACTCTCGACGTCGTCGATGACATGTTGGGAGATTTGGAAACTTGATTGTCCATGACACCACAGTCCTCTGAGTAGCTCGGGCCATTCGGACATGAAGAGTTTGTGCCAGGCATGTGTAACAGATGTAGATGTTACAGTCACTGGTGATGTTAGCCATCAGATATGCTTGACCTGCCGGACAGCTCACGTGGTCCTGCACTCGTTCCTCCATCGAGCGTTTCCACACGATGTTCAGGGTCGTCCCCGCTGGCGTCCACTGAGTCTGGGTCGTGCCTTGGGTTGTTCCCCAAGAGTGGACCACCATGACGCCAAGAGCAAGGAGGCGCGTGACCAAAGAGCCGGCACCACCAGGTCCGCGGTCCCCAGCCATCTTGTCGATGTCGAGCCCTCCTTGGCACTCCAGTAAAGTGTTTCCAGTTGATCATTTACTTGCACAAAGATGCACAGTTGGACATAGCATCCTACACTTTCTAATCTTCCCTTAAGTAACATTTTGACACAGGTACATTGACCCATTTCTCCTGTCCTGAATACATGACACTCACGGTAGCATCATTTCCCTGTGCTATAATTTCAGCGGGTTGTGGAGGACCATCCCGCTGCTTCACCCACACTTTAGCTCCCACCTTATCTGTTGAACCAAAACCTTTAGTACTTCTAAAAGTAACAACCTCAGGTGGAGTAATCTCCTGTACTGGGGTCATATTGTATGGTTTAATTATTAACTGTGCAATTTTGTCATCCTTTTGTACAACCACGGGTTGTTCCCCCCATAATCTACAAATTACCCCAATTTTTCCTTATCTTTTATTGTTTTCGTAATCTCCTCCTGACCCCCACGGATTCTATATTGTTTCATGGAGATTAACGTCGTCGCTTCAGGTATGGGGAATGGTGCCCTGTGCACTTTTCCCACCAAAACAGACTTTATTTTCCTAAGATCTCCAAACATAAACTTCCCGTGTCTTAAATGCAAAGTCATTCCTGTCAAAATGTCCATTCCCACTATCCACTCCTTTATGGGAGTGACTACAACGGTATACTTTTTAATGGGCGTTTGTCCGATTTTTGGTGGTAGTGTTATACTTTTACACTACTTGTCCCCCAATTCCCGTTAGGGGCACGATTTTTCCTTTAATTTTGTCCGGATTTCCACTAATCAACGAGGCTTCAGCCCGTGTCCACCAACGCTGTTACAGTTTGCACAGACTTGTCCCAATATATCTGCACTTGCACATGAGGCCTAATATCACTGGTAGACCAGTTCACCGCATTTTGGACTACCAGGGCTTGACCATCCCCCTATTCTTCATCCCTGCCACCCCTTCGCCTATCTCTTTTCTCCTTCTTCCTCTGCTTCTTGGTCTGCTTTCTGCTCACGGCAGCAACATACCTTTCTTCCTCTCCCGAATCTGAGGAATCATCATCAGACTGATCCTCCACTCTTGAACGGGGTGGCGCCGTAGGAGGTGGCCTGACCACTTCCTTCAGCATAGCGACCAAGTCTGCCACACCCAGATCCACCCTAGGAGCCATATTACACCTCACTTGTATGCCCTTCTGCCTACACTTCTCCATTAACGCATTCGTTGGGATGCCATCTATTTCCTCTGCTGGTACTCCCGCTTTAATCAAAGCCTTCCACATCTCAGTCCTGGTAGCTCCGCTACCACTCTCCTTCACGAAAGGCTTACGCTCTTCTCGGGTTTGGGGGAGCTTACTCGACTCAGAAGCCGTCATACCCCAATCCCCAAGTCCTGCTAACTCCATCAACCTCATTCGCACAGCAGCACACGTCAAGTCTTGTGCTCCTAGCAACACTGTTAACACCGCGGATCTATATTGCGGTGGCGAATCACGTATGATAGCGTCCCGAACCCGCTTAGACACTTCCTTGTCATTAATAAAAGGGTCTGAATCCCGTGACACTGACTCCCTCAAACATAGCCGCGCCATCCGCTGCGCTGCATCCCGCAAGGTATGCCAGGTACCAGTCAACAGCGGCCAGTCCCCAGGCGTGGGGTACACTTCATGGGCGGCCATAGCATACAATAAACACAGTGGCAAACTTTCTCCATCCCCTATCAGCCGTCCCACTATCCTGTATTCTGTATTGACCGACGGGTCGGACGACATTCCAGAAAACCTGACACAATCTCCCGAATCCACAGCTATAGCATCGGCCCCATCGTCAGCCAGACGCAGCAGCCACGTGTCCAACGCCTCTCCTGGTCTTTGTTTATATCTCGACAAAATCAGAGTCACCTCATCTTGTGTAAAGTCCTCCTTAATCAACCGTTGTTCCTGCATCTCAAGCACAGGCTCCATCACAGGCCGCCCGTTTGCTCCTATCACAGGCTGCCCCTGTGCGTCCACCATCTGCCTCATATCTGCTATGCCTTGCACCTGATGTCGTCGTGTAACAGGTTGCATTTTCTTAAATTGCTTTAATGATGGATAAATACTTCGAACCGGGGGCGGATCGGGGAGAGGTCCCAGCCTCTCGTCTGGGTCATCTCCCCATTTGTCCCCATCCCAACCCCCGGGATCCCAATCTTCACTCATCCCGGCCACAAAGGAGCGAACTTGCTTCGCATCAACTTTACGGGATGAACGATTTTGGGCGGCACGAATCAATTGCGACAGGCACATAACGGTCTTATCCAATATGCACTGCATTCGCCTTAACTCTTTTTCCTTATCCTGCAGCTGCTTGGTCTGTTGCGCCGTCTGAGCGTTGGCCTTCGCCACCGCTAGATTACGCTCCTTCCATGCCTCTGCACAGATCCACAAACTCTCCCGTGTTCCCCTCAAGGGTGCCTCCTCGTTATATTCAACCTTGTTCAACATTCGTAACAGCACCTCAGCGCTTGCTACAGGGATATCGCCAGCCCACGGCCCAGGGCGTCCCCCACGTTGTCGTAAGATGGCGCCTATCCCTTTCACCTCGTCAGGGGCTACCCACCCTGACAACACTTCCTCCATGGTGAGGACATCTGTATTTTTCACTTTTCTTATACAGCACAAAGCCATTCTGCATGCAGCTGAACGTGATCCTGCCGACAACGCCAAAAATGTTTTAGAATATTTTTAGAGGATCGTGTTCAGTCGGCACACAGAATGACACAGACACATCAAGGTATTTTAGCCTAAACAAGGGCGTATTTATTTAAGCATCAACACACAAGATATATGATTGCAGCGAAAAAGCCTCTTACCTACGCCAACAGGGTGGAGAGCCAACACCCGTGGAAGAGTTGGCATCAATCGACTGGGCGTTCGATCACAACCCGCAGCAAAATCCGTCTAGGTGTTTTCGCTCACCCCTCTTTATGCCAGTCTGTTCGTGCGAGCGTGAGAACGGGGTGGCCGGCTCCGAAACTCAGGCATTCGCACGCAGAGTTACTATTTTTTAACAAGCACCTGGTAGGCAAGGTCAGCAGATATACAGTGGGAAGTGAATATTCAGAACAACACAAACCCTTTCTCACATTCGTATCAAGCACCTGGTAGGCAAGGTCAGCAGATATACAGTGGGAAGTGAATATTCAGAACAACACAAACCCTTTCTCACATTCGTATCAAGACAATAACAAGATACAGTGGGAAGTGAATATTCAGAACAACACAAACCCTTTCTCACATTCGTATCCTGGGAAATGAATGTTCAGAACAACACAAACCCATCACCCTTTCACACTTTACTACTACCACGTCACTACTATCAGGAGAACCAGAGTATGGAGGGGGAGAAGCCACCTGCTGTGGCACAGCAAGGTGCACTGTATTCGGGCACACGCTCCAGGCAACCTGGGTGACGCCACGGAGGCCTCTGGCAAACCTTTTGCGCTTTTCAAACGCAGTGGTGCTGGCGTTTCAGGCGGCTGATAAGTTTTTTTTGTGTGCTCCGTGGGTTTATTTTTCCCCCTTTTTCATGATCGGTATGATAATTATCGAGCACTGCTAATTTAATGACCTTTTAAAAACGTTTTTTTAACATGATTAGAGCCCTGTAGACATGAAATCACACCCCTTTGGTCACCTTTACACTCCTATTACCCAATATAGTAGACATAACATGTCTAAATAAAATGTGTTGTTATGTAATATAATGTTTTCTTTACTTGTGTATCTTGCTTGCTGCTGTAACAAGTGAATTTCCCTGCTGTGGGATTAATAAAGTAATATACAATACAAAAAATAACTCACTGTTAGCATTGGGGAAGCTGTTTGTTGTAGTCCCTTGAACGTAATATATACATATACTTGATTGGCATACATATAGGAGCGTCATCAGACACCTGATACACGAGATTGGGTCTACGAGAACGAGACAAGATTTTAACATTGCTGTTAAGAGAAGTACAAAGAAAAAGTTCCAGTAGCTGTAATGAGGCGGTGTTTCAGGTTGGACCTCTTTCAGGGATCCACAACTGTGTGTAAACTAGAATGCAAGGAATGAAATGTGTGTGTTTATCCATCGCTGTTGTTGCGTGTAAGATGTGGGTGGCATACAGTGTTTGTCGGTTATTATGTAACAGAGTAGAGTACGTAGTATGTTTATAGTGTGCAGTCATTCGTTCATCCTTCATGGTGACCAGCGAGAGAACCCAACCCACCTATGGATGGCTGAGCTGGGCGGGGTCGTGGGAATCAAGTTCCCCCCTGCGGCGGTGTCACATGGTGAGGGGAGGCTGGAAGAGATCAAGAGCAGAGCGATGTTCTTCTTTAAGTGCAACAAAGGAAAGAACCTTGTAGAAAGTTTCCACCAAGTACAGGTCATCAACCGCAGTTTGGGTTCTGGTTCATTAAAGGGTCCCTGACATGATTCATCAACTTGGCTTAAGTATTTTATATCCATCCATCCATCCATCCATTTTCTATGCCGCTTGTCCTCATTAGGGTCGCGGGGGCATGCTGGAGCCTATCCCAGCTGACTTTGGGCGACAGGCGGGGTACACCCTGGACTAGTCGCCAGCCAATCGCAGGGCACATATAGACAAACAACCATTCACACTCACACTCACATTCACACCTATGGGCAATTTAGAGTCTCCAATTAACCTCACCTGCATGTTTTTGGAATGTGGGAGGAAGCTGGAGTACCCGGAGAAAACCCACATGCACACGGGGAGAACATGCAAACTCCACACAGAAATGCCCAAGGGAGAATCAAACTCAGGTCTATTATTTAATATATTGTTTGTAATTATGTTCTATATTGTTTCATTTTTGAATAGGCAAAAATTATGTTTATAGTTGATGGTGCCAGCCATGACAAGCTAGTTCTCGCAGTTCAGCCTCATTTCCGTAAGTGACGCCATGGGAGTACTACCACTCAGGTAAACAAACAGCGGTTTGCAAGACAGAGGATGCTTACAGTGATTATAGCCAAGGTTTGGGCTATAATCCCAGTTCTTTCATGTCTAGAGGGCTCTAATCATGTTAAAAGCGTATTTAGGAAGTTGTAAACAGGTTTTCTATGTCTTACATGTCTTATTTTATGTTATTATATGTACTAGTATATTGGGTAACAGGAGACAGGAGTGTAAAGGTGAATATTGGGGTGTTATTTCATGTCTCGAGGCCTCTAATAATGTTAAAAAGCACATTTCGAAGGTCATAAAGAGTTTGTCTTATTTTCTCTTATTATGTCTACCGTAGTGGGTGACAGGAGTGTAAAGGTGACTATAGGGTTGTTATTTCATTTCTGTCAAGTGTAGCTGCCAGCTTTTACCAGCAGAATGAAAGTGACTTACTAGCCAAAACATTACAGTGCCTATCATAAGTATTCACTCCCTTTGATGGTTTACCCTTTTGTTGCTTTTATAAATCTATCATGGTCAATAAAATTTAGCTTTTTTAACAAAAAAATATTGTAAAAAAGTCTAAAGTCTTTAATGTCAAAGTGAAAACAGATTTCTATAAAGTAATGTTAATGAAAGAAAATTATATCAATGAAAATAATTGTTTGCATAATTATTCACCCCCTTTTTAATTGAATGGTCTAATTCAATAGAGGTCCATGAAATTGTTGCCAATAGTCTCACAATGAGTGATATGAAGATCACCTGAGTGGTGTGGGTGTGTTTCAAATGATTGAGTTGTAAAACACCTGTATCTGAAGGTCCAGAGATTGTTGATCAGTATTCCTGGCTACCATTACACCATGAAGACAGAAGAACACTCTAAGCAACTCAGGGAAAGGGTTATTGAGAAGTACAATTCAGGGAATGGTTACAATAAAATTTCCATGGCACTGAACATCCCTTGGAGTTCAGTGAAATCAATTGTCAAGAAATGGAAGGAATATGGCACTTGTGTGAATCTGCCTAGATCAGGCCGCCCTCGTAAACTGAGTGACCGTGCAAGTAGGAGACTAGTGAGGGAAGCCACCAAGACCCCTACAACTACTCTGAAGGAGGTCCAAGCTTCAGCTGCTGAGATGGGAGAGACTGTGCATGTAGCAATTGCTGCTTTATGGGAGAGTGGCAATGAGAAAGCCACTGTTGAAGAAAAATCATATTAAAAGCACGTGGAAGACTCCATGGTCAAGTGGAAGAAGATTCTTTGGTCTGATGAGACCAAAATTGAGCTTTTTGGCCATCAGACAAGACGTCATGTTTGGCGGAAACCAAACACTGCACATCAACAAAAACACACCTTCCCCCCTGTGAAGCATGGTTGTGGCAGCATCACGCTGTGGGGATGTTTCTCAGCAACTGGACCTGGAAGACTTGGAAAGATAGAGGGCAGAATGAATGCTGCAAAATACACTGAAATCTTGGGGGACAATCTTTTTCAGTCTGCAAGAGAACTACGTCTTGGGAGAAGATTTATTTTCAGGCAAGACAATGATCCAAAACATACTGCAAAAGCTACACAGGAATGGTTAAAAAAAAGACAGGTAAATGTTCTGGAGTGCCTGAGTGAAATCCCAGACCTCAATCCCATAGAGAATTTGTGGCTGGATTTGAAAAGGGCTGTTCATGCCCGATCCCCATGCAACCTGACAGAGCTTGAGCAGTTTTGCAAAGAAGAATGGAGCAAAACTGCAATGTGCAGATGTGCAAGACTGATTGAGACCATCCACACAGACTAACTGCTGTGATTACATCTACTAAATACTGACTTGAAGGGGGTGGATAATTATGCAAACAATTATTTTCATTGATATAATTTTCTTTCATTAACATTACTTTATAGAAATCTGTTTTCACTTTGAAATTAAAGAGTTTTTTTCCAATATTTTTTTGTTAAAAAAGCAAAATGTTATTGACCATGATTGATTTATGAGAGCAACAAAAGGGTAAACCATCAAAGGGGGGGAATACTTATGATAGGCACTGTACATGCAAAGGCAAGAACGGTGTGAAAAGTAATGCCTTTTGCCTTTTTAGAGAGGTATCTTTTTAGCTACTGTATGTTAAGCGTGATCTTTAATTTCAATCATCTTTGTTATTTATTAGTTCTTGTGTGTGTATAATAAAATCAGTGTTGTGTTCAGCACTCTTGTGCAGCTGTGCTGTTTTTCAGTGGAGGTGACCGTGACCCGCTCCCGATTGGCTGTGCATCACGCGCGCGGCGTCAGAACGCAAATAGCTGTCTGAGAGGCTCCAAGGCCGGCCCATGAAAGCTGATGAGGTGGTGACACACGGACAATGGCCATGTTTGCGCTGCGTGTCGCTATACAGTACAGTATAGCGTGTGTAGCGGCAGAGCACAGCAGGAAGTACTTTGTGAAGGTTCTTTGTTGTCATCGGAGGTCTGACTTGTGGACACTGTGACAGCAACTTAGTATCCTGCTTGTGCTTGTGCGTGTGCTCACAATCACGCTCAGCTTTCATTGATAGTTCTCAGTACAGACTCTTAAAATGGACAGGAAGCGGTGGTGTCACCTCATGTACGTGACACATTTCTGCATGCTCCTTTTGATTTAGTACTTCATCAGTGGTATCACTATCATTGATAGTATCAGCAGTGCAACTCTTTTAAAGGAAAAGGGCGTTGTGGTGTGGGCATGTGGGGCCCCCGTCCTTCCTGGTGTGCCCTGGGGCTGGGCCTGCTGGGGGGGGGGGTCGTGCTCTGCCGGGCGCTTGGGCGTTTGTCGGCGCTGCTCTTTGTGCTGTGCTGGGCCGTTGTCTGTGTCTTCGCCTCCCCCGGTCTGTCTGCGGGCTTGTCGGGGGTGGGGCTCCGGTGGGCCGTCAGCTCTGGTGGCATGTGGCTGGTCTGGCTTCCAGGAGGCTGGTGGGGTCCGTCGGCTGGTATGCTGCTGGTCTCTGGGGGTGGCGGTGGGGGGGACCTGCCGCTTCCGGCATGGACGGGCTTCTTTTCGGTTGTGGGGGCGTCTCTGGGCCTGCCGGTCTGTGGCCCCCGGTACTCGTCTGCTTTGTGGGGTGTGATCTCTCGCTGGTCTCAGAGGTTGGCTGTCCTCTGGCCCGCCGGCGCCCTGTCTTACCTCTCTGTGGCCCCTTGCTGGTCTTCCCAGTGGGGTGGGCTCTCTGGGCTGGCTCTTGGGGCACTGATCTTTGTGCTGCCTGCCCCTGTGGGCCTGGTGGCCTTCTGGCGGCAGGGGCTCGGCCTGGCTATTTGGGGCGGGGCTCTCTGGGAGGTGGAAGGCGGCCCCTTTCCTTTCATGCATTCTCAGTGACAATTACACGCCCACACATTCTTGCACCTTTTATATATATGAAGTCTTCCCCACATACAGAGATACCTGTACATATGCACACTCACAGTACATACGTACTTCCCCACATTACTCACTGAGTTAACCAGGGTGTTATTTTGTTGTTGGTTTTATTACAGCGACGGTGATATCAGCAGTACGACTATAGTTTTTTTTACAATGATGTACAGTAATTATCATTCTGTTCACTATCATAGATAATCATTTCATTACTACAATTATGTGTGACTGTTTCAATGCAGTATTATCATTGTGATCACTATCATAGTTCATCATTTCATTACTGCTATTATGTGTGACTGTTTCAATGCAGCATTGGCATTGTGGTTGTTGATATTTTGTCCTTTCCGTCAGGGTCTTTATAGTTGTCACAGACATTTATTTGCTGATGTAGTTCTGTATGTTTCTGTTGTTCTGTTATTGTTGTCAGAATTGTTGTTGTTGCTGCTGTTGTCCTTGTCTCTTTTTTTGTCCCCCTCTTATCCCCGCACCTCCACCCTGTTTTCTTTTCTCTTCTTCTCTGTCCCCTCCTGCTCCGGTCCGGTCGCTCTAAATTTGCTTAATAACAAGCATCTAAGTCAAATAAATCCTGTATAACAGGGGAAGTGTATATCACACTTCTCCCTGGCAGAGTAAATCTGTTGAGCACTTGAGGGCATTTAGATCTACAATTCTATCTGCTTTAACACTCGGTCTACCAGAATTCTGCAACTACTAGAATGACCATAGCAGGCATTTTGACTCTTTGTATATAATTTGGATTATCATTAAAAAGATCTCAAAATAAATTGGTGGAATAGGTAAAAAACACATCAGGACACTAAATGAAAACTATAGTGATTGAGTGTTTGATTGAATTGACACAACATAACTTCTCTGCAATTACACATACAAACTCCAACTGCAACCATTTTCTCTGAAGCAAGGCTAAAGCCTCCATAGCTGTCACCTTCTGTCTACTTGTCATTTTTGTCTCTCTTGGGTTTAGAGTGAAGCTATAGCTAGGTTTTAGCATCACAGAGCATAAAAAACAAACAGCCAATAGAGCAGGAGGAAGGGCGGGAAAAATGTAGCAAATAGTGAAATATGACACCCCCTGTAAAACGCAGGCAGTCAATTTGACTGCTATGGTCATTCCAGGTAGTAACACTCAGATCTCTTTTGTGTTTTGAAATTTTAATGATAAAGCAATGTTAGAATAAAATATACACACATTTAGGAAAAGGCAGGGTCCTATGGGTACATAGGTTTTTTTAAACTAAGTTATGACATTGCAAATTTTGAAAACAGTCAAAATGACTGACTTGGGAGTTCGAGTGTTAAAGGCTGGACAGGACAGGGAGAAAGAAAAAGAAAAAAATAAATAAAAAGTCATGTGTCTGACACCCCTCGTAAATGTGCAAAACAGTTTGCCAAAAGAAGAGAGGACATGCACAGTCGACGTCTCCTGAGGTACGCTGAGGTGCTGCTGGGTAGGCTTGTTACAGGCTTGGGCTTCCTTCTGTTGGCCAAACTGGCCTACTGAAGGAAGATGGGACTGGTTCCAACGCACCCGTGCACCTTCTGGAGCCATCTTGAAAGGACTGATCCGACAGTGAGCTGCCTGATCATACTGACTGCTGCCAATGACCACACTGCTGCGTTATGATGTCATTGATGGAGTATATTTGAATGCGGCCAGTGTGACTTGACAATGGCTTTCCAGCAGACTTTGAGGCTAGCGTTACATGTTGAGTCTTATTCTTAGACACCACAAACCTGTTTTTTCTGGAATAAATCCCCGTCACACCTCCCACCTTGTCTTATGGGAGCCCTGGCGCAGACCAGCTGACCGTGCCAAATCAGAAAATGTGTGTGATGGCAGATCAGTGGGTTCCATGCTGTGAAGCTCCCCACTCTGCAGCACGCCTAATGGAGTGGAGGAGGGGTCCCTAGCACTGTGTGTGTGTGTGTGTGTGTGTGTGTGTGTGTGTGTGTGTGTGTGTGTGTGTGTGTGTGTGTGTGTGTATGGGCGTGGCCTCCTTTGATATAACAGGAGAGTACGGGTTTGAGCGGTGGATTGTCTTGGGTTGCTGTGACAGCTGGAAATTCAAAACATGGGTTATGGGCTGTGTTGCCAAATGCTTTGGCAGACATGCTAGCATACATGTCAGGCAGATGGATGCGCCAACCTCATCAGGAGACAAATGCCCAGTGACTTATGGACACGTCGTTGCTAAGTCCCGCCCCTTCCAAGACATTTGACATGTCTTTCAACTAATCATGCCGACGTTTCACACTCAAGTGCTTGCCACTCCCCTAAAGGCGTGTGCCAAAGTTTGTGGCGATTAGGCTAACCGCTCTTGGGTTACAGTAGAGCACATTGAGCTGCACGAGAAATTTCAAGTCGATCCGGTGTCAGCATGCATGTTTGGACACATTCTCAGCCTTTTGGACTATTTGGCAAATACACCCGATACACATAATCCAGCTGAATGATTCAATGAATGATTGCGTCCACCAGGTGGCGCCAAACATCAACGGCCATAAAACACCACACATCAACTCACAGGCAGCACAGGTATCATTCAATTATGTTGTTATTTGTTGAACACGTTAAGATTTCCAGATTAATCACGGCGTTCTTTTTGTCAGCCCTAACATAACTGTGATCCATGTCTTTGTGTCTTGTGTCTTTGTGTATGTGTTGTAGTTCCATGAAGCTTGCCATGGGCAGCAGGCGAGGAAGTGTAGGTTTCAGCTTGTTATTAATGAATGGTCTTTTCTCACCCCACAGGCTCTTCTCAAGTTCCCAGTGGACTATCCCTACTCCCCACCTGCTTTCCGCTTCCTCACCAAAATGTGGCATCCCAACATTTATGAGGTAGGCCAAAAAGTCCTGTAGAGGTGACGATATTGCAGCTGCATGACGAATTGATAATTGTGTGCTAGAATGGAGAAGTGTGCATCTCCATCCTGCACCCTCCCGTGGACGACCCCCAGAGCGGCGAGCTGCCCTCGGAGAGGTGGAACCCCACACAGAACGTGAGGTAAAAAACCTTCAGCCGCTACCTTTTCTGTCCATCAGCTAGCATCACCGAGTGGAAGCATAGACGCTTAGCAGGCGCACGTGCTACGTGAAAACTCTGTAGAGGTGTGGCACATGGTCCAAGGAAGAATCATGTCCATCCGTCTCTCCTCTCTCCCCCCACCCAGGACCATCCTGCTCAGCGTCATCTCTCTGCTCAACGAGCCCAACACCTTTTCCCCGGCCAACGTGGACGCCTCCGTCATGTACCGCAGGTGGAAAGAGAGCAAGGGCCGGGACCGGGAGTACATCGACATCATCAGGTAGCCCCGGACCACACACCTTCACGCCATCGCCATGTTAGACGTAAAACTCCCTTTTTGATATTGACATCAACATTGTTGTCGGAAGAAGTTAGCTGCTGTAAAACGTGAAAACTCGGGCTGTCAATCGATTATAATATGTAATCACAATTAATAGCATTTTGTCCATAGTTAACTCACAATTAATTGCAATTAATCACAGATAGAAAGACATTTTTACCTATAATAAGTAGGGATGTAGATCTCTTTGTGGTAGATGATTCAATACGCGTGTAGATAAACTGGTTGAGATAGCATTCATATGATTGAACGGTTGGAAAAGAGCACATCAAGCATGCTGGAAGGCAGGAGTCCCCAACCACCAGTCCACGGGAAACATTCAGGCGCAATGATTAAAAAAAGATAAAACAACAAAATAACATCATTTGCAAATAACTACATCAAATTTTCTGTAACGGGATATCAATTTTGTAAATATGGACCATTATTTTATTCAAAAAGTACAAATCCCACAGTTTTTCATATTTAATGCGAGCAGCGACTTGGCCCACTTTGTTGGATGGTCATTGAAGGCACCATGTAACTTTGTCCCACGCTGCACAGATACTACTATACCGTATTTTGACCCTTTTTCTTTCACCTCATATTTGCTCCCAATGCTGAAACTATGTGGGTATGCATAAAGGTCAGATTTGGTGAGCTTAGTCTAGCGAAGTCCAGGCTGATACTGGTGGATGGTGGCTCTGTATTCATTTATTGCTTTTAATTTGATGTTTTGTTTTTGTAAATATGATCAGTTAGATGGCTATAATGTTTTGCTGATGTGTTGAAAATCTTTCCCCTCGACTAGCTAGTGGGCTGCTAATGCTAGCGCTGCTAATGCTGTTTAAAACCTAGAAGCTCGTAACCCAAATTTTAGCACGCAGTTCAAAGCAAAAAAAATCAGCAGAGCGACGGCTTGCATCTAAAAAACACTGATTATTTGGGACTAGACCTGTCACCATAATCAATGAATCGATTAATCAAACGCAAAAAAAAACCCAAGTCTATAATTACCATTGATAAACGGACATGTGCATGAATGTGCTGGTATCTCTGTGCCACACAGGCTGGATGACAAGAGGGTCCACTCTGCATCTGTCTGTGCACATGCTTCTGTAGTGGAATGAACAGAGAGAGTGAACCCTCATCTTTCAGCCTCTTTGTGGAGGCGGGGCTACTCGTGAGTGGATACAGAGTGCTCGCAGTTAGCCCAGGGGTGGGCAAACTTTTTGACTCGCGGGCCTCATGGAGTTAACAAAATTGGCCATGGGGCCAGACTATATACTTGATACATGCACACTATTTTACACTTATAATTCTAACAGTCCACCTGGAATTATAGTGTCATACAATCTGCTCTATGTATGTGCTTGTGTCCCTTTCCAGGAGCACTTTAAACATTAGACCACATCAAATAACAATTTAATTGAATTTATTTTATTTTTTTTTACTGAATAAGACACCCGGAATGTACATGAATAAAGCATGTGATGTACAATGTGAACTATGAACGCTAGAACATTGAATATTAAATAGTATGTGAATGTCCTTTATTTTTACTTCCCAGACAGTGCAGTGGGTAGGTTAAGTTTTATGTCAAATATTTTTTGACTTGTTGTTTGGCACCATGGGTGAGGTCGTTGTTTGGATCACTACATGTGAAAAGCCACTTGAACCATCAAAAAGTTGTCTGACTGACTACTTGCAAGACATGTTGCCAGCTTGTATGTTTAAGCTTTAAATACTTTGGAAGCAACTGGCGGGCCGGATTCAAACGCTTGGCGGGCCGTATTTTGCCCACCCCTGAGTTAGCCTCTTGCTAACATGAATGAAGGCACAGAAGCGTTTCTAAGACGAACGCAACAGCCACCTGCCAGGGCTTCGACGCTAAACTTATCACTCAAAATACCCTTTTCTTTCTGTATTTGTACCAGCTTGTGGCTCCACATCCACCGCTACGTTTCCTCAAACTACGGTGTGGGCCGAGGGTCAAACGGGACGTGCGCACGGTAACCGCTCACCAAACAAACAAAAGAAATCGTGCCATTAAAGGAAACGTTGACAGCTCTAGTGAACACCTAACACGTCAGCAGGAAATGGCAATGAATGTGGTGACGCTATAAGTTGCCTTCCGTGCATGCTTCTCTTATTCTGGCTTTTGCACTCTTTGTGCTGCCAAAAAGGCACATCAAGCCAAAGAACAATCAAAACACGCATGCAGAGGAATCACCTGGCTTATAGTCTTGATCCTTTTCAACTTCTACCTTCTACCTGCACTGCAAGGAGCAGTGGCGTTACGGTCATCCTAGACTGCCCGGACTACCTCTTCATTTGTGGCAAAACTGTTCCTGGGCGTGAATCGATCAGTGTTTGAACGTGGGCTGTACGCCCTCTGAAGAAGTTATGCACATGCAGGAAATAATGCAGCCAAAGCCGACCAATCACAGCCAATACGGCAGGGGTGTCCAAAGTGCGGCCCTGGGGACATTTGCGGCCCGGGGCTGTGATTTTATCGGCCTGCAGTACAGCCTAAAAATGGAATTTAATGAGGAAACTTAAAAAAAAACAGCAGCAGCAGCCGCAAAAATGGAAAAATTTATCAAAATTGAAAATATTAACAAAAGAGTTGCCATCTAGCAATGAAAAAAGTCATAATATCACAAGAATAATCTAATAGTGTGAGGAAAAATGTCATTTTAGTAGCATGAAGTTGAAATATTAAAGTTTTTTTTAACTTAAAAAAACAAAAACACTGAATAAAGTTATTATTTTTGGAAGCTTAGGTTAGGGGAAAACATATAACACGGGAATAAAGTCAAAATATTAGGAGAAGAAAATATACAAGAAAGTTGAAATATTTGGAAAATTATACAAAATAAATGAACTGTGGAAATTTTACCAGAGCAAAGTAAAAATATGAAGAGAAAATAGTATAGAAATAGTATAGAAAAATAGTTTAATTAGGAAAAAAGTTGTAATTTTATGAGACACAACTTGTAAAATGAGAAAAAATATCATTTTAGTAACAAGGTTGGGAAAAAAAAACATTCTTGTTTTAAAAGATATAATTACGAGGAGAAAATTTACAAGATGAAAGCTGAAATGAAATTGCTGGAAAACAAAAAAAACCCCCAGCAGAAATGGAAAAAACAGCTGTAATTTAAAGGAGTAAAGTCAAAATATTAAGAAAAAAGTCATAATCAAACGAAGAACAAAAGTGGCAATTTTTACAAGAATAAACTGGTATAATTATGGGAACCACGTCATTTTTTTGTAGCATTTCACCCATATTACAAAGTGACATGCAGTTTTTTTAGCTACATGTAGCTTCTTAGCTTTACAAAATATCAAAGTGGCCCTTGAATCCTTTCATTGTTCAGAACGTGGCCCTCGCTGGAAAAAGTTTGGACACCCCTGGCTTGCGGTCGGTCTGTCTGGCTGCCACGTGAGGTTCGTTTTTTTTTGGAGGAAGAGGACCAAGCAGGCGCCTCGACGTAGAAACGCAAACCAGGCTTAAGTTCCGGTAACTGAGCTCTTGTGATGCAAAATACTTGATGTACACCTTGGGAGATTGTATCCACGAGAACAAGATGGGATGACATTTTAACATTACAGTACTTTCAAGAAAAGTACAAACAAAAATTGATGACAATATTGCAACTGATATCGTTTCTACTACGTTACACTCTGTGTGCATGCTAGCGGCCCCGCCTCCACCCACCGAGACAGAGAGACTGTACGACTGACAAAAGGCTCACTCCGTTCATGCCGTTGTTCTATGGAACAACCGCGCCAAGGCGTCCATTGATTGTGTGGTTTGTTCATTTATTTATTATTGGCCCACAAAGTATTTCATTTTCTAAACAAGATATCTTATGTTTAATCTCATGAGATCTTGTGACACCCCGATGCACGATTACCCTTCATATTTTCAAGATTCAAGATTCAGATTCAAGAGGTTTATTGTCATATGCACAGTAAAACAGGCAGTTCTGCTATGCAATGAAAATCTTACTCTGTTCATTCTCCCAAGAAAAGAAAGAAAACACAAGACAAAGAATAAGAACATAAGAAACATTAATACCAATAAATTAAGCAACAACAACAGAAGCGACATTAATACAAGTAAATAAAGTGCTATGAGGTTGTGTGTGTGTGTTGTTTGCGTGCTTCATTGAGAAGCCTGATGGCCTGTGGGTAAAAGCTGTTTGAAGAAAAGAAAAAGCAAAATGTGCTGCCTTGAATCTTTTTATTGGAACGCTGCCCATCAGCCACAATCCTTATGAGACATGAACACACGTCTTTCTCTCTTCTGTGCCTTCTAAAGATATAAAAAGAGGCAGCTAAGAATGCACGTAATGGGACGCTCCTATTCCGCCTAGAGGCCTTCTGAAAAAACCTCCAAAAAGCGCCAACAAGGCTCCATTTCCATAATGTGAGCTGCATATGAAGCACATTGTTATTATTATTGTTATCAACATTGTTACGCCCAAGAACTACATTACAGGTGTAGTGACACCTCACCACACCACAGCGGCTAGCGACTAGCTTCACCACACACTAGGTAACGCTACATATTGGAGGTGTGTTTTGTTTTTGACGCTAGGTGTAGTGTTCCTTTCTAAGTTGCACCCAGGCTTTGCATGAATGCTTATTTAAACGCTGTAGCCAGGAAGATATGTGCATCCTCTTATTCATCCTTCATCCATCCTGTCCCCCCCCCCCCAACCCCCCGCCAATTCAGGAAGCAGGTGCTGGCAACCAAAAGTGACGCAGACCACGACGGCGTCAAGGTCCCCGTCACGCTGGACGAGTACTGCGTGCGCACCCAGGTGCCGCCCACGGACGATGGCTCCAACCTGCTGTACGACGACTACTACGACGACGAGGACATGGAGGACGACGAGAACGACAACGAGGACTGTTGCTATGACGACTCGGGCACCGAGGACTCCTGACCTCCTGCCACCTCCCCACCACCTTCCTCTTTGGGACTTTTCAATCCCCCGCCTTTATCTCTTAGCGCAGACCCCGCCCCCCTTCCTCCTCTTCCTCCTGCCACATGTGCAGTCAATTTGCGTTGAAATGTTTTTCTTTGTTTCTCACACACGCACACACACCACACACACACACCACAGGACGGAGACATGTTGGTGTGCAGTCTGTTTTCAAAGGAAGAGGACAAATATAAGACGGCTAGAGACAAGCCTACTGCGCAATTCCATTTGCGATTCTAAAAAGCTGTGCGTCCGTGTGTGTGTGCGTGCGCACACCTGGCCACGTTTCTTTCACCCCCAATTTTTGAGCTGTTGCCTTGATGGTGCCTTTCCTCCGTGGTTCCCCGCACAGCAGTGTTTGGTTTGTGGACGAGACCACGTGAGCGCCCCCTCCTGCCGGAACTCTCTCGTATTTCCTGCCATCGTCCGTCAGACGTGTTGGCGTCTTGGGAGATCAAGCAGGGACGGAACACAGACGAGAAACGGTGCAAATATTGCAGCTGGGCGGCCTTTCGTGCCTCGTAGAACCCCACCTGTACTGCCGGTGGCGTTGGGAGTTGCAAAAGACTGAAAAGTTTCCAGCAGTGTTTTGTCTGTGCTGCTTTGTGTCAGCAAAAAAAAAAAACACACCAAAAAAGCAAGTTGCGTGTTGGGAAGTGCTTGTGTGTGAAATGTGCAGCATTCAGGCTGTGCTTCCTGTGCTTCCACGCCTGGAGAACTTTGAGCCGAGTAGCGTGGCGTCACTGCTGTCCTTTTTCTTCTGCAAAAAGAGCTCAGGAAAACAAAGACATCCTTTTTTGGCTCACGGACTGTTTACACTTACCTCGCTCGCTTCACCATCACTTCTTTCTTTTTTTGTACGCTTTGTAAATCTATTTAAAACAAAAAAAGTGAAATAAAGAATTTATGTTTTTTTTCCTTGTCTGACCATTTTCTGTCATCTCTTGTCGACACTGGAAGGTGTTGAGCAGCAAATGTATGGAATTCTACTTTTATTTCTGCTTTTATGCTGGCATTCTTCTCTAACAAACATCCTTCTTTCTGCAGGTATGTTGTCCTTGTGCAGGTCATGCCATCGACAGGCAGGCCATTGTGGCCACGCCTCCTGCCCAATGGCAGCTGGGATAGGCTCCGCCCTGCCCTGCAATCCAGAAATGTAAGCAGACTACGAGAAAATTAGGAGTGCACGATAATTATGGGGCTGATATGGGAATTATGATGTCATCTGATTTATCCGACAATTTCACAACACTCTTCTTACTGTGCAGGTTAGCAAATCAAGCGCTCCTTTTTCTACGGCCTGTGACGTTAACGGTCTGTCGTAACTTCCCCCGAGCTCACTTTTAAACAAAGATTGACTTTAAGAGGAAAACATTTCTCGTGCTGGTTGTACCAAATCCTCTGCCTTGAGGGGGGAAAAAACAAACATGGGGCACACAAAACACCTCGTCAGCCACCTGAAACGCCAGCGCCGCAACGTTTGAAAAGAGCAACAGGTGTGCCAGAGACCTCTGGAGTCACAGCGGCCGCTCGGAGCGTGTGCCCGAGTACAGTGCACCTTGCTGGGCCACAGCAGGTGGCTCCTCCCCCTCTATACTCTGGTTCTCGTGATAGTCACTGCACAATTTTAGTAGAAGCCATGAAGGACATGTAGGAAACCCTCATAAAAGATTAAATGAAAGCAATATACTGTACTTCCTTTTACCCCTGTAGTTGGCCTACCTTTTTTGTTGGATAATCTTGAATTGGATGAGTTGTAAATTTGGGTTTTTGCAGTGAATGAAGATGTTTTTACATAGGGGAGGGGAGCCGTTGATGGCAAGTGTTTGTGAGGCAATGGAGATGTTTTGAAAGCAGGTGTCCTCCTTGATCCTTTGGTTGATGAATGGGAGGTCTGAAGGGTTTGTTTTGCTGCACGGTGCCAGTGTGAGTGATGATGTGAAGGGGTGAGCCATTGTTTTAAGAATCGTCATTGACTTGTCTTGGGTTTTTGTGACGTTGATAGTTTTCCACGTGGTCTTTTATTTGTCCAGTGGAATTGTGGTGTCGCTGTGTTAAGGGAGTTGAGCCAGGGTACATTTGGAAGTGACGGGATCATAGTAAATAAATACTTCCAGGAAGAACAGACATGTTTCTGATTGTGATTCTTTCTAGCAGTGAGATTAGTCCAGCGTCCGGGGCGGTTTTGTACTGTTTTGAGTAGCCGTGTGTCATTTCGATTGAACAGCTCTGGCAGCTTGGAGGATATGTGGATTCCTAAATATGTGATGTGAACTGAGGTGAGGGCCGCCGCATCCTTTTGGTCCATGCAGAGGGGCAGAGTGGTACATTTGTATAAGTTGATGGTGTAGTTAGATAGGGATGATAATGATTCCATGACTGATGAACGGGGTTCCTGGATGAGGATCAACACCTCATCTGCATAGAACAGTCAAACTCGTGCCATGGAGGGCCGAGACACCACAGCTTTTCTCTTCAACCAGTTTTTCCAGCAGGTGATTTAATTGATGAGCTCCTTCCCTCAAATTGAAGCAGGTGTTGATTACCTGCTTTAGTGACCGGCTGGAAGGCCCTCCATGGCACGAGTTTGACACCCCTGAAAGGTTATTTGGTGTTCCGTGGATATTGATCTAATACCTTTATCGCTATTGTTTTGCCATATGGTGGCTGCAAGGGGTTCCAAGAAGATTGGGACATCCTTGTCTTGTGCCATTGTGAAAGCATGAATTGTTGCGAGGTTAACCCATTAGTTGTGATGGTGGCTGTTGATCCAATTCGCCGATGACTCCCCGAAACCAGTGTTGTAAATAGGAAGCACCAGTTGGCTCTGTCGAATGCTTTTTTTGTGTGTGTGTGTTCTCGTGAAAGCTGCGTTAGGTTGAATAATTTTGTGTCTTATGAGAAGATTGTCTACCTTTTTAATAAATGAGGTTTGGTCTGGGTGTATAATGAAGGGATGGACAACAGCGCTTTGCTTCTGATTTTAATGTCTGTGTGAATGAATGAAACTAGACAGATGAGTGGGGTCTTTGTCAGGTTTGAAAAGCAGGGTAATTGTAGCTGTATTCACTGTTGATCAATCATTCGCAGATAGAGAGTTGACATGGCAGACCACAAATGTTTATAAAACTCAGCAGGGTTGTTTCCCATTTTATTGAGTAATTCAGCTGGGGTTAGTGGTTGTTAAAGTGAATTAGTTGGGGTGCATTCCTATTATTGAGGAACTGATGGATGTCCAAAATATTGATTAAAATACCAAATATGTATGTGAATTATGATAGTCTTTACTTACTGTTCCAGTTCTTTATTTGTTTAGTCCTGTTTGCCAAGTATGAGGTTGATTTATTACTGGTCTCAGATGTGTTGAGTCTGAGTCTTTCAATAAGAAACTTGTTCTTCTTATTTAACAAATTGTCCAATTCCATGTTGTTTGCAAAAGGATTGGTTGCATTGATGTTTTCAAGTTCTTAGATTTTCTTTCCAAGTTGTAGTTTTGTGTCTTTGTTTTTTGTAAGATGAGTAGGAAATTATTTAGCCTCTTAAAACAGCTTTCCCGGTTTGCCAGCATAAAGTTGGACAGATACTTGGACAGCCATTGGTTTCCATAAAGGATGTCACTTCTTGATCCTCCAGAAGCGATGTGTTGAACCTCCACCTGGGAAAAGTGTTGAAAGTAACTGAGACGAGTGCGTGATCGCTAATTGTATTCGGATGCCGAGTTTATCAGAGTGGAATGAGTTGCTGGTGAGGAAAAGTCAATTCTAGAGTATGTGTGGCGTACTTTTGTAAAATGGGTGTGTTCTCTGTCTTAGGATGGTTTAGCCGCCAGCTGTCACCAAGACCACAGTCCTCCTTATACCTGTATTTCTTTAAGGTTGTAGTAGATTTAAACCCGGGGTGTCCAAACGTTTCCCAGCGAGGGCCACATAGTGAAAAGTGAAAGGATGCAACTGTACAGTCCATGTAGCTCAAGAAACACCTGCATTTCACCTTTGGAATATATCTGGAATGGAGGAGAAATGCTCCTAAAATCACCTTTTTTACACAATAACACCACTTTATTCTTTTGTTCTTCACTCCATTATGACTTTATTTCTTCATATCTGGACTTTATTCCTGTGGAATTACAGTGGTTTTTCCATTTGTAATGTCTTTTTCTAATTTTCCAACTATTTCATTTCAACTTTCCTCTTGTAAATCTTCTTCTTGTACAGCAATTAGAACTTTATTCACATCATGTTTGTTTATCTTTTAAAACAATGTCTTTTTTCTCTATTTCAACGTTGTTACTAAAATGATATTTTTCCTCATTTTACAAGTTTATTCTCATAAAATTGCAACTTTTTTCTCATTTTTTTTCTCTTGCGTCATTTTAGTAGCATTCAGTTTAAATATAAAAGAAAAAAGTGTTTTTTTTTAAAGTCAAAACAATAATGTCGTACATTTTGGAGACTTATTTTGGGGAAAATTTCTAACATGGGAATAATGTCAATATTAGGAGAAGAAAATGAAAGTTGAACTATTTGGAAAATGACACAAAAAGAAAAATAAACAGCAGAAATTTTACCAGAGTAAAGTCAGAATATTAAGAGAAAAAAATACCTCTAATGAGAAAAAAAGTTGCAATTTTATTAGAATAAACTTGTAAAATGAGGCAAATATTATTTTAGTAACATTGAAATAAAGAAGAAATGCATTCTTGTTTTATGAGATATCAAGTTGTAACTATGAGAAAATTTACAAGAGCAAAGTTGACAAGAAATAGTTGGAAAATTAAAAATAACCCAGCAGAAATGGGAAAAAAAAAGTTATAATCAAATGTAGAACAAAAGTCACAATTTTACAAGAATAAAGTAGTACAAGTATTATTATGGGAAAAAACCATTTTTAGTAGCATTTCACCCACATTAAAAAAGCTGAAATGCAGTGTTTTTCAGCTCCATATACTGTAGCTTCTTAGCATATCTCTGTGTTGCTTTACTAAATATCAAAGTGGCCCTTGAATCTTTTCATTTTTTAGTACGTGGCCCTCGCTGGAAAAAGTTTGGACACTCCTGCTGTAGAGCAAGGGTGTCCAAATTGTGGCCCGGGGGCCATAAACGGCCCGTGACTGCTTTTTCATTGGCCCTCGGCACATCCTAAAAATACAATTAAACAATAAAATAATAATAATAATAAAAAAACAATAGCAAAAATTTTAAAGAGCAGTAATTGAACAAGGATAAAGACAACATATTAAGGGAGTAAAGTTATTATATTAACAGAAAAAAATAGCATAAAGTTGTAAAGAAAAAAGTTGTAATATAAGAAACAAACCAAAATGAAATTTTAGGAAAATGAGGTTGGGTAAACACTATAATGTTATGATAATAAAGTCAAAATATTATGAGAATAAGCTATATTAGTATAAGTTATATTAGTATTAAAAAATTTACAAGTAGAACATTGAAATATTTTTTAAACATTAAAAAAACAGCCAAAAAGTAATATGAAGAGAAACGGTTCATAATAATGATAATAATAATACGCTTTGTCACTGATAAAATGATTAAATATATCTTATAGATGTAAATATGTATACCTGTATACAGTATACACATTATATTAAATATTTTGTCTGGGCTTGTTTTAAAAAAAAAAAAAATACAAATGTGAAAGCGCCCCCGCATCTTTTGATTTTTCAGTACGCGGCCCTCAGTGGAAATAGTTTGGACACCCCTGCTGTAGAGCTTCCCGTCGGAACCTTTTTTCTCTGTCATGATGGGGTGAAGCAACCTGCGTCTCCCAAGGATCTCCGGTGGATATCGGTCACTGATGGAGAAGTTAGCATTGCGCAGCTCTTCCTCTCACCGTGATGGATATTTTTATCTCTGTATCGAGAACTTTTGCCACAGCGGGACGAATTGCCTGCATTGATGAGTCGGCTTGCCCAATCCGACGCGTCCTGGAGAAGCGGATGGCGTGGACCTCGTGTTTCTCCATCTTGAGGTTTTCTTTCCAAACTGATTTCACCAGTTGCTCCATGGATTGGTACATTTCTTGAGTTGTCTCAGGCAGTCCGTGGATTGTTATGTTGTCTCTCATGCTCCTGGGTTGCATGGCAAGGATATCATTTGACATCTCGTCATTTCTTCAATTGTGAGTGAGGCGTGATGTTGTTTGAGGACTTCATCCATGGCTTGCTTTAGATCCTCAATGTCATCCAACAACTTTTTCAGCAGATGTAAGCTTCTTAAGTTGTTCATCGTGTTGATTGATTCTCTTATGCGAAGCCGATCGTTCGAAACAGGTTAATGAGGTTAATTCAGTTTAGTCTGCAGCATGCTGGGTCGACTGATGTACGTCCAACAGACTCGCCGCCAGTCCGGCAATGTCCTACCTTTTTGAAACATTTCCCCAGGCGAGTGTAAGCATAACCTCCTCTTGTAGCAGCGCACAGAATCCATGACCCCTCTAGCATACGTTAGCATGCTATCATCTTTATCCGCCACAGTCCAGCAATTGAGAGCAAAAAAGCAGCCAATATGTCTGAGCTGTTTATGATGTTCATGGGTCATAGCTTTCCTTTTCTTTGGCGCACTGCTGCTTGGGATCATCATGGAGTGTAAAAAGTGAACTAATACAAGTTATTCTTCCTCAGTTTGGCTACACAGACACACGTTGTACGCCAAAACTTTTGAAAATATTATTTCTTCATAAAACCTCTCCAGAAAATATTCAAGGCTTGTAACATGTTTTTTTTTTTTTTTTTTAACAGATGCTGGTGAAGAAGACCTTCTGCCATTAAAATTAAGACTGGTAAGATTTGATTAGCTCTTTTTTCACAAGCTTCATCAGCCTACCTGTTCCTCCTTTCATGCTATTTTCCCACACAAAATGCGTCTTTCGACTGCTTAGTGACATCCACAGCAACACACGATACACCACCTCATCACACTCAACACCAGTGCTGCCTTCAAAATAAAACACCACATCACACTTGGAGACAATCACATCATCACTACTGGAATATTTCCAATAATACGACAGTAATCCCTCCTTTATGGCGGTTAATTTGTTCGACACCCGACCGTGATAAGTGAATTTCTGCAAAGCAGGATTCAATATTAATGAATAGAATATTTCTGTAGTTTTAATTTTTGCAAATACCCTTTTTTTGAAAAAACATGATTAGAGCCCTCAAGGCATGAAATAACACCCCTATAGTCACCTTGACACTACTATTCTTTATTTACATCACATTGCTCAGGCTACGGGATCACTGCATGGACATAACAGATGGCTGCCGCTAGCATAGCGAGCTGACTAGTTAGCCTCTCCAATTTACTTACTATAAAATTGTTTTAAATGGAGTGGGGGAGAAGGACAAAGAAGACAAAAACGTACCACGTCAATACAGAATGAGAGGAGAACCTTTTTTCCCCACTGAATCTCGGCCATGGCGTGTCGGCTGGTTCAGTAGCCAGTCTGCAAGCAGTGTGAAAGGTCACGTCATCTAACGTCATGTCTCATAACATTACTGATGCCGAGAGACCACAATACTACACAGAACTTGTCTTTCAATATTTTTGGACTAACAGGCCAAGTCAACCACCAAACAGCCATCATTTTAAAATTCATCAATATTTGAAAAACTGTAGTCTAAATCAGTGGTCCCCAACCCCCGGTACCGGGCCGTGGGTCATTTGGTACTGGGCCGCACAGAAATTGTTTGTAATGTTTTATTTTGAAAAGTGGCCGGATTCTCTCTGTTCCATCCGTCTCACTTGACACATGTCCATTGTGGGTGTGCTAACTTTATCTCATGCCACAGATAGACTACTACTGTATATGTAGCATTGTTCTTTCACCTCGTATGTGGTGTAAATGCTGATACTATGTGGGAATGCATGAAGGTACGTTTGATGACTTATTGAGTGCTAATGTGCACATTTGTCTCAAGTGAATTCATGCTAGCACACTTGAACTGCTGGATGGTGGGTCGCCATTCATTTTGTGCTTTTAATTTGATGTTATTCATGTCTTAGTTTTACACAATACATCATAAATTAGATTGCGGGAGATTTGTGAGAGCACAAGCCGGTCCGTGGGTCAAAAAAGGTTGGGGTCCACTGGTCTAAATGATAGTAGTAGTAGTAGTAGTACTTTATTAATCCCACAGCAGGGAAATTCACCTGTTACAGCAGCAAGCAAGATACACAAGTAAAGAATACATAGTGACTACAACGATGAAAAGGCTTCTTGAGACGTCATCTGTACTTCTGTGAAGAAGGTGTCGGACGTTTCGCTCCTCATCCGAAGAGCTTCGTCAGCGAACTAATAGGTGCTGGTAGCTTAGGCCTTAAATACAGTAAGAGTGGGCAGAAATGCTGTGCCAACACCCTCCTCCTATTGGTTCGTTACACTAAGCCTGGGCGGAGTAGTGGTATAATCCTATCCTGTTATTAACACCTACGATAAAAGGGAAGTGTCGCTCCCTGAATTGGGTATGAATGACTCTGATACTGGCTTGTTAGCATCTATTGTTCTGGCTCGGCCCTGCCTTCACCTCATTTGCAAGACTAAGAGCTGTGGGTTTTGGTCTCAGTAACCTGCTGAACACAGGGTCCAAATTAAACCTCAAACCACCATTCCGATTCAATGATGGGTTCTGTTGTTTGACAAAAATAGCTTCCTTTACTCCTCTTTCAAACCATCTGTTTTCTTTGGCCAAAATCTTTACCTCGCTGTCCTGAAAAGAGTGATTGGTAGCTTTCAGGTGTAGATGTACTGCTGATTGAGGACCACTAGCATTGTCCCTGCGATGTTGATAAAGCCTTTTTTGGAGCGTTTGCTTAGTTTCCCCAATGTAGTGCTCTTTGCATTCCTCATCTTTACAGTGGATGGAATAGACCACATTGCTCTGTTTCTGGTTTGGAGCCTTGTCTTTAGGATGCACTAATTTTTGTCTCAGGGTATTTACTGGTTTGAAATAGGTAGGAATTTTGTGTTGCCATAAGATCCTCTGGAGTTTTTCGGAGACCCCCGCTACATAAGGGACTACCACTCCTCTCCTTTTTGCTTCTGTGGGCTTTTGGGTTTCTTTCCCTACTCTCTTCTTTTGACATTTGTTAAAAGCCCACCGTGGGTACCCACAGGTTGAGAGCGCTCTCTGGACATGTTGTGTCTCCTTTTTCTTTCCCTCAGCACTAGTTGGTATTTGTTCCGCTCTATGTTGGAGGGTCCTAATAACCCCTAGTTTATGTTGTAGTGGATGGTTTGATTCAAAAAGCAGGTATTGGTCAGTGTGTGTGGCCTTTCTAAAGACCTCTGTAAGTAGCTATCTGTCCTTTCCTATAATTACCTTGCAGTCTAAGAAGGCTAGTTGGTTTCCTTTAGTGTCCTCGCGAGTAAATTTGATATTGGTGTCCACCGCATTGATGTGATCTGTGAAAGACTGAATTTCTTGTTTTTTGATTATGACAAAGGTGTCATCCACGTATCTAAACCAGTGCCTTGGTTTTGTCCCTGAGAAGGATGTGAGAGCCTGTTTCTCCATCTCTTCCATGTACAGATTCGCCACTATGGGTGAGACTGGTGAGCCCATAGCACAACCATGAATTTGTCTGTAGAATTTCCCTCTAAACTGAAAATATGTGGTGTTAAGGCAAATTTCCAGTAATTGGCAGATGTGGTCAGCACTAAGTTTTGTTCTCCGATGCAGAGTTGAGTCCTCGAGCAGTCTCTTCCTCACCACCGAGACTGCTGCTGAGGTGGGGACGGATGTGAAAAGTGAAGTCACATCATAAGACACCAAAGTTTCCTCTGGCTCCAATCTGAGGTCTTTGATGCTCGCCACAAACCCTTTTGTGTTCTCTATATGATGATCAGTGTTGCCTACCAATGGGGATAAGACTGTTTTTACATATTTCGCTACATTGTACATGGTAGAGTCAATGCTACAGACAATGGGTCTGAGGGGAAACCCTTCCTTGTGGATTTTTGGAAGGCCATAGATACATACATACAAGTTAGAGAAGGAAGAACTAATTGACAGACAGATGTATCATAGGTTATACCCTGGGGAGGCTACACCATGTATCTATGGCCTAATGGCCTTCCAAAAATCCACAAGGAAGGGTTTCCCCTCAGACCCATTGTCTGTAGCATCGACTCTACCACGTATAATGTAGCGAAATATGTAAAAACAGTCTTATCCCCATTGGTAGGCAACACTGATCATCATATAGAGAACACAAAAGGGTTTGTGGCGAGCATCAAAGACCTCAGATTGGAGCCAGAGGAAACTTTGGTGTCTTATGATGTGACTTCACTTTTCACATCCGTCCCCACCTCAGCAGCAGTCTCGGTGGTGAGGAAGAGACTGCTCGAGGACTCAACTCTGCATCGGAGAACAAAACTTAGTGCTGACCACATCTGCCAATTACTGGAAATTTGCCTTAACACCACATATTTTCAGTTTAGAGGGAAATTCTACAGACAAATTCATGGTTGTGCTATGGGCTCACCAGTCTCACCCATAGTGGCGAATCTGTACATGGAAGAGATGGAGAAACAGGCTCTCACATCCTTCTCAGGGACAAAACCAAGGCACTGGTTTAGATACGTGGATGACACCTTTGTCATAATCAAAAAACAAGAAATTCAGTCTTTCACAGATCACATCAATGCGGTGGACACCAATATCAAATTTACTCGCGAGGACACTAAAGGAAACCAACTAGCCTTCTTAGACTGCAAGGTAATTATAGGAAATGACAGACAGCTACTTACAGAGGTCTTTAGAAAGGCCACACACACTGACCAATACCTGCTTTTTGAATCAAACCATCCACTACAACATAAACTAGGGGTTATTAGGACCCTCCAACATAGAGCGGAACAAATACCAACTAGTGCTGAGGGAAAGAAAAAGGAGACACAACATGTCCAGAGAGCGCTCTCAACCTGTGGGTACCCACGGTGGGCTTTTAACAAATGTCAAAAGAAGAGAGTAGGGAAAGAAACCCAAAAGCCCACAGAAGCAAAAAGGAGAGGAGTGGTAGTCCCTTATGTAGCGGGGGTCTCCGAAAAACTCCAGAGGATCTTATGGCAACACAAAATTCCTACCTATTTCAAACCAGTAAATACCCTGAGACAAAAATTAGTGCATCCTAAAGACAAGGCTCCAAACCAGAAACAGAGCAATGTGGTCTATTCCATCCACTGTAAAGATGAGGAATGCAAAGAGCACTACATTGGGGAAACTAAGCAAATGCTCCAAAAAAGGCTTTATCAACATCGCAGGGACAATTCTAGTGGTCCTCAATCAGCAGTACATCTACACCTGAAAGCTACCAATCACTCTTTTCAGGACAGCGAGGTATTGATTTTGGCCAAAGAAAACAGATGGTTTGAAAGAGGAGTAAAGGAAGCTATTTTTGTCAAACAACAGAACCCATCATTGAATCGGAATGGTGGTTTGAGGTTTAATTTGGACCCTGTGTTCAGCAGGTTACTGAGACCAAAACCCACAGCTCTTAGTCTTGCAAATGAGGTGAAGGCAGGGCCGAGCCAGAACAATAGATGCTAACAAGCCAGTATCAGAGTCATTCATACCCAATTCAGGGAGCGACACTTCCCTTTTATCGTAGGTGTTAATAACAGGATAGGATTATACCACTACTCCGCCCAGGCTTAGTGTAACGAACCAATAGGAGGAGGGTGTTGGCACAGCATTTCTGCCCACTCTTACTGTATTTAAGGCCTAAGCTACCAGCACCTATTAGTTCGCTGACGAAGCTCTTCGGATGAGGAGCGAAACGTCCGACACCTTCTTCACAGAAGTACAGATGACGTCTCAAGAAGCCTTTTCATCGATGGACAACTCCTGTACGACTGAGAGCCTACACAGACGCATAGTGACTACAACATGGTTCAGGTGGTGCAGGTGTTGTAGAGCCTGACAGCGGTCGGTATGAAGGACCTGCGGAACCTCTCCTTCTTACACCGTGGGTGTAACAGTCTGCTGCTGAAGGAGCTGCTAAGGGAACCCACAGTGTCATGTAGCGGGTGAGAGGTGTTGTCCATGATGGATGTCAGCTTAGCCAACATCCTTCTCTCCCCCACTTCCTCCACGGAGTCCAGAGGACCGTCCAGGACAGAGCTCGCTCTCCTGATCAGCCTATTGATCCTGCTCCTGTCCCTGTCCGTGCTGCCCCCTCTCCAGCAGCCCACAGCATAGAAGATGGCTGAGGCCACCACAGAGTCATAAAAGGTCCGTAAGAGATGAAAGTATAAATGAATGTGAGGAGTGTGTATGATGACATGAGTACTCTGCAGTCATCCTGAGGATGAGGATGGTGGAGACTTGAAAGGATTTTCTGATGCTCTCCTCACATCAACTCGCACACACACACACACACACACACACACACACACACACAGGCCTCCCGGGGGCAGCTCATCTGTGGTCACTTGGTGCTCCAGGTGAGCACATACAGTAGATAGAAGATATGGAGTACACATATTTACAAAAGCTGTGAGTATTTGAATTCAAGTTGATTGCGGGTAGGAACATCTTTTTCTTTACTTTTTTCGTGTTTCACGAATGACAATTGATCCAATAGGACAGGGGTGTCAAACTGGTGCCATGGAGGGCCGAGACACAGCAGGTTTTCTTTCCAGCCAGGCACTAAAGCAGGTGATTTTAATGATCAACACCTTCAGTTTGAGGGAAGGAGCTCATCAATTAAATCACCTGCTGAAGAAACTGGTTGGAGAGAAAACCTGCAGCGTCTCGGCCCTCCAGGGCACCAGTTTGACACATGCACTAGGATTTTTATCCCTACCGTGTTTTTCATGTTACTAATTCAACCCAATGTTCTTCTATTTCCTTTCAATGGCATTAGGAAACATGTGGACAACCTGTGACGGGCACAGAAGCCCAGTCCCAAAGCACGGCCCGGGTTCAGGGGGGCCCTTCCTCCCAATCACGCCTCTTCAGGTCTCACCGTCGCTGCCAACGTGAGCGTTGAAGACCCGTCCTCGCACCCGAAGGCGAAGGGAAACGACCGTTCACCGGGTTAAACTCCAACGCACGAGCTGGGGTGCAACAAGAGTGGAATAAAGTCAGCCCCCCTGTCTGGCTGTCAGTGTATCCAAAACAAAGAAAATGTTTTCTATTATTTCTTCATAATGATGAGTGATTATATTTGACAAGTAAATGAATGAGTGAACAATTTACCATTTGGCTAACCACTCAATACAACCTCCAAAATATTCAAATCCGCTGTGTACTTCTCATTCTTAGCGATATCATGAAGAAACATTGAGTTGAATTGATTGGATATGTGACATTCATGATGATAAATAGAACTATTTGAAATGGAACGGATGAATGATTGCACATTTCAATTCATCAGTGGATCTTTTGAAGCACGAGAAGTACCGAATGTTATCTTCTCATTCTTGGATGAACCATATTCGATGTCTTTACACTGCCATCTCCAAGCACAATGATACATAAACGTATGAAAATGTTATCTTCATCTTGGAAGACAGCCCGAGTGTACCTAATGCGATGTCCATTGGCTCTTCAGATCACTCCAGTATCTTTGTGTCCTTCAAAGGTGTTTCATGATCTTTTTTCTTTTGCTCAGCGCTCACATTGCTTGCTTTGCTTTTGGTGGACTTAACGGGAAACGTGCTTCAAAGAGGAGACGCACCACTCGGCATAACCTCAATTCATCCATTCATCCATCTGTCCAATGACTGAAGTCTGGTGGAAGCTGTGGATAGTAAGAGCAAAGTGCCGGGTCATGTGGGTCAGAAAGGAAGAGCTAGGAGAGCAAGTTGGTGTCAGGAATGGACACGTCTCCAAGGCAACAGGAGTTGGAACGTCGGGCTGCTTGCTTGGTGTGGAAAAAAACGAGAGTGCGGACAATACCGGGAAGTCAGGCTAAAAATGGATGCTCTGACGTGTTGGACTTTTTTTTTTTTTTTTTTTTTAAATCTGACGTGTCAGTCATCCAATGAGCAAGCGCATAGGACCTCCTGTGATTACACGCGTCCTTTCTTGGCACCGGTGCAGTCTTTCAGTTCTTGTGTTGTAAAGTGTGCTTATTTGTGCCTACGTTGCTGACTGTACTCTCCCATAGGAGCTTAGTTTGAAGTTGTTTTTTTCTCCTCCCCTCTCCTCTTGTTCTCCCCTTTTCTCTCCCTCTTTTATTGCCCTGTCATGCTGTGCTATCGTAGTGCTATCATATGTCATGTACAGTAGCGATCCATGTGACTTGCTGATCCATTCCAAAACCGTTCTATGCTGCACAAGTCCCAAGTGCGTTGAGCCTTTTAGCTGCAGATGATGTACTTTGCCATGCGTTGTCATTGCAAGACATCTCCACGGTAACCCAACCCAAAAACAATCACTGCCGATGGCCAATTAAACTGGAGGGGGGAGTCAACAGTAGGCAGATGTCATTTGTCTTGTTATGCTTCTAAACCCATGCAAACGATGCAGTCACATCAATGCCGCAAGTTCGACTTCACAACAAAATGGAAGTTAGCAAGGCTGCCAGGGGCGCCAGATCTCTAAAAATGTCCGCGTACGCCCACAAGAAAGTTGTTGGAATGAAAAGGTACATTTTTATTGACATTGGCATACTGGCATTACAAAAGATTTATGGTTGCACTAGAATACTATAAAAAGCAGACTTTAGAGACACTTCCATGCAGTGGTGCATGGTCGGGGCCAGCAAAGCCTTCTCTGCAGGCCTAACCACGACCAGAAGCACTGACCTACATTGAAAACTGCAATTGTAGTATTTCTTCATTTCTTCCATCAACTCTTGTTCAACAAGTCTATTAACTCTTTCAACACCAAGGACATATTTATACATTTTTATAATAACCAACACCCGATCCCAACAACGTATTTATAAGTCTTTTTTGTGTGTGAGAGGCACAAAGAGGTGATGATGCAACTCTACACGAACACACTAAATTAGAACACACTAAATTAGCATTTTAGAGCAATTTTAAGCCTTAAAAATGTACACATTGTGTCAGAAGAGCATTCGATAAGAGCTCGGCAGGGATCATGTGGATGGAAAAATCCCACATGACAGGAAGGAGGAAGTGAGAGAGCGTGGAGGAGTGCAGCATGCAGAAGGTCACGCATTGTAGGGAATGCGTTGTCTTTTGAAAAATGGCTGGGATTGAATGAGTTCATAATCTTCCTTAAGTAGTGTATGTTAGCTTGTTTTGTCCAATCAGATTTTAGCTTCTATGTGTTGCCATGTGAATGTGATCTTCCCAGGCCTTCACAATCAGGAATGCTTGCCCACGTCAAATCCACACTATCAGCAATGGGGCACGTTTATTTATTTATTTTTTTAGCCAATCAGACACCAGATTCACCTCTCAGGGCCAGCTAGCCGGCCCACAGTGACATCAGCATTGCCCACAATGCCTGACCAAGGGTGAGGATGAATTGCCATCTGTGGTGAGTAGATGTATTTTACTTGAAAGCTTTTATTTGCCTCGTGAGTTTAGCGCTGTGTATTTAACTGCTGTTTGCATTCCACCACGAGCTAACACCGCTAACGCACATCATTGATAAACACGAGACCAAACACCCAGACGCTGTATTTATTATATCTGGCGATTTCAACCACTGTAACCTCAGGACTGTCCTCCCCAAATATTACCAGCATGTGAGCTTTCCCACAAGGGAAAATAACATCCTGCACCAAGTCTACTTGTCTATAGTATATATAGTATATAGACAAGTCTATCGCCCTATAGCACTCACTCCTATTGTTATGAAGTGCTTTGAAAGAATAGTCATGACCCACATCAAAAAGAGCATCCCGGCGGCCACTGTGGACCCTCTACAGTTTGCATATCGCCAGAACCGGTCCACGGATGATGCAGTCAACACTGCCATCCACACAGCCCTTTCTCACCTACAGGGCCAGGACACATATGTCAGAATGCTATTTATAGACTATAGCTCTGCTTTTAATACAGTCAGCCCCCACAAACTCACAAATAAGCTCCTCACACTTGGCCTGTCTCCCTCCCTCTGTAACTGGGTGTTTAACTTTCTAACAGGCAGGCCCCAGTCAGTCAGAGTCCACAATCGCACATCCAGCTCAAGAATTGTGAGCACTGGGACCCCACAGGGGTGTGTGCTGAGTCTGCTCCTCTACACGCTCTTCACCTACGATTGCGTGGCCTCCCAGAACAACACCAGCATCATTAAATTTGCGGATGACACTACAGTCATCGGACTGATCACTGGTGGTGTTGAAACATCATACAGAAGAGAGGTGGCGGACCTCATAGCTTGGTGTCGTGATAACAATCTCCTTCTCAATACAGATAAGACTAAAGAGATGATCATCGACCCAAGAACAAGGGAAAAGGAGCCGCATAGACCCCTGTTTATTGGTGAGACTGAGGTGGAGAGGGTGAAAACCTTCAAGTTCCTTGGCACACACATCAGCGAGGACCTCACCTGATCTCACAACACCCAACAAATTCTGAAGACGTCCCAAAGGAGACTGTACTTCCTGAGAAGACTGAGGAAATTTGGCATGTCCACCACAATCCTGAGTTGCTTCTACAGATGCACTATGGAAAGTGTCCTTACTGCCTCCATCACTGTTTGGTACGGTAACTGTACAACACGTGATAGGAAGGCACTCCAGCGGGTGATCAAGACCTCACAGAACATTGTTGGGGCAGCCCTCCCCTCACTGCAAGACATTTATAAAACTAGAGTCCTACGAAGAACACACAACCTCATCAAGGACAGCACACATCCACAACACTCATTATTCACACTCCTACCGTCAGGCAGACGCTACAGGAGTTTGAAGTCCAGGACCACAAGGCTGGCAAACAGCTTTTACCCACAGGCCATCAGGCTTCTCAACGAAGCACTCACACACGCCGCACGCAACACACACACACACTCATATCACTTTATTCATTTATTTGTATTATTTATCTGTATTAATGTCTCTTCTGTTGTTGTTGCTTAATTTATTGGTATTTATGTTTCTTATGTTCTTATTCTTTCTTGTGTTTTCTTTCTTTTCTTGGGAGAATGAACAGAATAAGAATTTCATTGCATAGTATAACTGCTGTTTTACTGTGCATATGATAATAAAACTCTTGAATCTAGCATCTTATGTTGTTCTCATGTCATTAGATACATCCAGTACATATGATAGGGAACTGCCTGAGATGATGTAGTGTAGATGTTTGGAGCTGTCTGAACCTTTCATCACTCAGTTGTTTTATTTATGCTTGTTACGTTTGGATGAGTGCCAATTTACAGCCATGCATCACGGGTGTACCGCCCATCACGGGTGTACCATCACGGGTGGAAAAGAGTAACTGGAAGTTATTAGCAGTAATGTAAATGAGGTGTATTGGTGAGTATGTATAGGAGATGGATGAATGGATGGATGGATGGATGAATGAATGGTGAGTATGTTTAGAATAATGGAACTGCACTAAGGCATCTGTTGTTTGTTTATTTTTTGGTACTGGCTCTCACAGTGTCTGGTTAAAAAAAGAAAAAACAATTCTGTCCGGCCCACTGAAGGCCCGTGTACCAAATGCCCTGCCCGCCACTGATTGCAAGAATGCGTGTTTTCCATTTGGCTATAAAAACAAGTTAGTTGACTTCCTGTGTTTCACTTTTTCTAATGGAAGAGAAAAGAAGAGAGAATGTGTAGCAACAGATAATAAAAAAATAAGTCAATGATTGGAAAGATAGCATAAACACAAAATGCTAAATGCATAGGAAATAAGAAGAATAAATGAACAAATGGGAGATCACATTCATAATCATCTGGAGGAAGCAAATGAATGAATGTTATTGTTATTGCCAAGCACAGGTGGAAGAACAGTGCGTGCGTGCGCGTGTGTGTGCGTGCGTGATCATGAGAATAGTTCCAACTGGTTGTGGAGGGAAATCCACGTCTGGAAGCTGATTGGCTGCTGCAGGCTGATGTTGGTTATAAAGCTCCGCCCCGGAGGTCTGCACAGCACAGACCGGCGAGGACGCGCAGCAGCAGACGGGCACCGCGCACTCCACCCGGGTAAGGAAACACCTGTGGCTGCGGGAGCGAAACGGCAGAAAATCAAAGGAATCATCAGCAGACTGTGAGTATTCATGCAGGATGTGCTTTGTAGTAATGCAGCTGCTTAGTGACATTTTCCAAAAGCTGAAGAAAATGTTTTGAAGCAACTAGTTGACGTCATTATTTAAATTTTTTTTAAGAATTAAGTTTCCTAAAAGGAAGAAAATAGAATGAAAGCTGCTTGCTATTGGATTCTTATTGACGGTGTAAACAAAACCTTTTTTCTTTGACTTTCACTTGTTTTTTTTAAGCTGCACGCTCACAGGACACAATATTAGGAACACCTGCACTGATGCCTCTCCAGTAACGCCATCCTTTTATGAAGAGTTGCAGAACCAAAGGTTTTAATGGAAGATGAATGTTGGAAGTAACTACCCATATGAACATAATCAAACGAAAAAATGAGTTGGAAATCTCATATTAAATATGTACAACAAAAGGTGGTGAGAAATATCTCTATATTGAATAAAGCAAAATATGTTTGATCAAAAATCACTCCACACTCTGTACTGTTCCTTAGTATTACCATATTTAATGTATTGTGTGGAGATATGGGAAATAATTACAAAAGCAATCTTCACTCACTCACTGTACTCATAATGTATTCATTCATGATACCAAGTATAGACAACATACACACCTTTATTTTTAATATCACATATTAGTGATGATCATTCATAATACCAAGTATAGACAACATACACACCTTTATTTTTAATATCACATATTAGTATCATTCATAATACCAAGTATAGACAACATACACACCTTTATTTTTAATATCACATATTAGTGATGATCATTCATAATACCAAGTATAGACAACATACACACCTTTATTTTTAATATCACATATTAGTGATGATCATTCATAATACCAAGTATAGACAACATACACACCTTTATTTTTAATATCACATATTAGTGATGATCATTCATAATACCAAGTATAGACAACATACACACCTTTATTTTTAATATCACATATTAGTGATGATCATTCATAATACCAAGTATAGACAACATACACACCTTTATTTTTAATATCACATATTAGTGATGATCATTCATAATACCAAGTATAGACAACATACACACCTTTATTTTTAATATCACATATTAGTGAGGATCATTCATGATACCAAGTATAGACAACATACACACCTTTATTTTTAATATCACATATTAGTGAGGATCATTCATGATACCAAGTATAGACAACATACACACCTTTATTTTTAATATCACATATTAGTATCATTCATGATACCAAGTATAGACAACATACACACCTTTATTTTTAATATCACATATTAGTATCATTCATGATACCAAGTATAGACAACATACACACCTTTATTTTTAATATCACTTTTTTAATATCATTTTTAATATATATATATATATATATATATATATATATATATATATATATATATATATATATATATATATATATATATATATATATATATATATTTATATATTATAAAAACATGACATGGAATGCAGGAAGTGAACTACATGTACTGTACTAGATGTAGAATAGATGGGGGGGTAGGATTAAATAAGCTTTGCTTCTTCCTACTCCTTTTGGACATGTGGAAGTGTGAAAGGATGATTCATGAGATGTATTCCATTGTAACCTTCATGTTCAAATAAACTAAACCAAACCAAACCAAACCAAACATAATATAGTAGAATAAACGAGCCTTGTTAGCTTTGTGAGTGTTTTTGCTTCTGCATGGGTGGTGCAGGTGTACCTAATATTATGGTGTTTGATTGTGTGTTGAGTGCAGCTCCAGCGAGCGTCTGGGGTCCGCCATGTGGGTCCTGGATAAGATACGCGGTTCGGTGGAGACCGGCGAAAAGAAAGAGGTGGCCCCGCCCTACACCAACGTCCTCACCCCCGACAGCATCCCGGACTTTTTCATCCCGCCCAAGCTGGTCAGCTGCCCTGCAGAGCCAGAGGCCCCCGCTGTGAAGCCCAAGGAGGGCCTGCAACCGTCCACTTCGGAGCAAACCATCTGCAGCGGGAAGAAGATTGGCGCCCCAAAGAGCCCGCGTCTGGTCGCCAAGCTCGCCGGAGACACCAAGAACCTCCTGAAGGCGGCCAACCGCCACATCATTCAGATAGAGAGCGCCGATGAAGTCGTCACCGGGGACACCAACGCCGACCCCCAATCGCAGAGTGCCATGTCTCTCCCTTACATCCCCAAGACCCAAACCTCGTACGGGTTCGCCACCTTGAAGGAAAGCCCCCACACTCGGCGTAAGGAGTCGCTGTTCCACTGTGACGCCATCAGTCCCATCCCTTCCCCCAACAGTCAGAGCAAGACAACGAGCAAGAGCGGCGACGGCGGGAACCATCTGAACCCGGCCGACTGCAACGCCTCCCACATTAACCCCTACCGCTACTTCAGCGGTGGCGAGAGCGATACCTGTTCCTCGGCCGAGTCGTCCCCCTTCAGCTCCCCCCTGCTGTCCCGCTCCGCCTCGCTTCTCAAGATCTTCACCCACGAGACGCAGGCCAAGGTGGTGAAGGCCAAGCGCACCTTCGCCCGCCACAGCTCCCTCTCCACCGACGAGTGCAGCTCGGCCGAGCCCAGCCCCAGCCTCCAGCGCCGCCTGCACATCCCCTCCTTCCACTTCTCCGCGCCTGCGCAGGAGCACGGCCTGCAGCGGGAGCACACCATCAACTTGCACAAGGGTGGCACCGTCAGGATCTGCGCCAACTACGACGCTGGCACCTCCCGCCTGCGCATCCGAGTACTGGCGGCCGAGAGCCTTTACGACGCGCGCTGCGACATCAAGAGCATCAACTGCTGCGTGGCGGTCTACCTGAACCCCGGCAAGCTGCAGAAGCAAAGGAGCAACATCATCAAGAACAGTCGCAACCCCGTCTTCAACGAGGACTTCTTCTTCGACGCCATCAGCTCCGTCCACGTCAAAAACCTCTCCGTCAAGTTCAAGGTGGTCAACAAAGGCACCAGCCTCAAGAGGGACACGCTGCTGGGGGAGCGGGAGGTCCTCCTGACCAAGCTGCTTTCCGGGATCTAGACCCAGGATTTAGACCGGGCTCAAGACTTGGACCTTGAAGACTTGTTTGCACTGCTTTCTGCTTGACAACTCCTCCTTCTCCTGTCTGCACTTCAGGAGATAAAAGCATTGCCACCTTTCCACCAAGCAATACGCTTCCTTTAGTCTGCCTTTGGTCCGCCCTGATCTTACCCGAAAGGTACTGTACCGTAAAAAGGAAAGGTTTGGATTCAGAAGTTATCCGTCCACCAACCAATGGACTGCAGAAAGTGGCCCCGCGCTTTTGGGACCCTAAAGCAGGTAGTACCTCAAGTGAGGGTACTAAAATCCCGCTATGGTAAAGGTGGGGATTAGTAGAACCACCCCTTGCGTACGGTACCACTGCGGTTGTTGCCCATCCAGAAGAGTAGTTGGTACCCCAACTAAGGTCTACCAAAAACTTCTGGTATGTTTCGTATTGATAAGGTAGAATTGTACAGCAACCAATGAATGGACCCTGTTGGTACCATACCTCTGCAGTTGGTGAAGGGTGCCAAAAATGTATACCGGGACCAACCAGGCATTTGAGCAGAAAAACGTAGAAGCTGAGTGGAGTGAGCGGAAGCGTACTGCTTGGTGGAAGAAGCTCGCCGGGAGCAGGAAGACGATGTCGCGTATCCTGCTCCGCATGTGCCTGGTGACACCCCCTCCCCCGACTTGTGCTGTTGCATGGTGGTGGTCTTGTCATGTGACCTTGTCATGTGACGCTGATGACGTTCAAGCGCGTTTTTGTTCAACGCTCTGCTTTGAAGCAACGCAACATCCTGATGTGCAAATCATGCTTTTCATCCCAAACACACTAACGCCTTCATGCAGGCCGCAGCGTAACGCTCTCTCTCTCTCTCTCTCTCTCTCTCTCTCTGTGTAAGCAGGTGTTCAATGCAAGACACATTCCTCTTTTATTTCTTTGTACTTTGCGTTTATTGGAAACATTTACGTCACCACTCACTGGACGCTTACGTATCTTAATTACATTAATGATGGTAACTAACTTATTTCATTCATTACGTTAACATTTTTATCGTAATTAACGCACGCGCACCATCAAACCGCCCCTCCCTGTTGTGACGACAGACAGAGGTACAGTGGAGTGTCCCCGCAGAATCTGTCGCTCTCTTATAACTTCATTCTGACCTGAACACGTCAACGTCGGAGCAATTCCAACAGCGTACATATACCCCATGTACCTCCAGCTCACAAACACGCCTGGAGGCCTCCTCGGAAGCACACTTCCTCGTTGTCACTTGACCACAGCGAGATGCATTCATGGGCACTCCGAACATCTTTATCATGTGTCTAAGTGTGGTCTAAATAAACAGAAAGACAAAGAAAAACAGAAAGTGGATATTCTTATCACCCACTAACGTAACTCTTAATGCAGAAGTACAGTTTGATGGAAATCCCAGAAAATACGTCGACACGCAAAACGGTGAATTCAACTGAAAAAATGACGAGGCGCCTTTGAAGGCCACCCGTCATTGCTCATCATAACACGATTAAAGTGTGGTTGAAAGGCCGTGCTACCAGAGTAAGGGTCAGTAAATCGATGTCACGTGATTTCAATTTTCAGTTCATTTGGAGCCGTCACATGCAAATATATATCATGCTGTCCTGTCATTTGTCTTTTTGTTCATAAAGTCAAAACATGAATCACGATTTAAGCTGTGTTAGCCTGTGCTATGTCACGTTACGCTATGCTATGCTACGCTACAAGCATGTTATGCTATACTATATTATGTTATGATAACACTTGGTACCGTAGCTTAACTGTGCGATTGGATCCAGAAGTGATGATTAGTCATTCACCAGCCAGTGAAGTGTCTAGCTCCACCCCCTAGGGACCGTACAACTGTGGGTACGACCCCCAGCTGGGGGGTGCCAAATACTTGTCTATTGATGAATGAATGGAGGATGGATTGGATTAACAGATTAACGATGCGCGATATCATTTTTTAAAACTGATAGTGATAACTCTCTCCTTCTCAAGGCCAACATGATACAGATAACTGACAAGTTTTTTTTTAATATCTACTTTATTTTAAAATGTAGATATAAGTGTAGTTTGTGCACACCTGGAGGTAAGAAGGACCGGAACTAGTGAGGATTTTTTGGATTAGTCCTAATGAAACATCATGACATCCCTACTACCAGGAGAACCAGATTATAGAGGGGGAGGAGCCACCTGCTGTGCCCAGCAAGGTGCGCTGTATTGGGGCACACGCCCCGAGCAGCCGGTGCGACGCCACGGACGTCTGTGGCAAACCTTTTGCGCTTTTCCTTGGGTTTTTTCCCCCCTCATCGCGAACGTGTGTTTACAAGTGCGGGTAATCTCGCCACATCACTTTTTAAAATGGTCGGTTATCGGTATGATGTCATAATTTCCATCCCCTCCACGCCTTGCTAGCGACCTGTAGTGTCGTGCCCACGTGGTGGCTGCCATTTTCAGAGCGTAGCAAAAAAAAAAAGCCATTAAAAAAAACGAAATGCTCTGTGTGGCTCCATCTTTGCTCCTGATTTTTGAACTGCTTTCTTTTGCATGTTTCATCTTTCAAGCCCGGCCTGCTCCCTTTTACAAACGTTAAAAAAACACAACAAAAACGGAATTGAGAAAGCAGAGCGTCTTGAAGTGACGTTGTGATGTCACACACCTGATTGTGTGTGGACTTATGCAAACACGGCTGAGGGTGAGCACGTGTGAGACGGTGCATGGATGGCATGAACACCCTAAAGCCTTACTTTGTACTTTATGCCACCTGGACACAACATTAGGCACACCTTGCATTTCTCACGTTTTGTTCCTAAAGTTGCGTCCACTGTGTGTGTGTGTGTGTGATCATGCCTTTTGGTCCCAAGGTGGTGTGTGTGAAACGTTTAGTAAGGGTGGGGTGTTTGCATGTTGACTGTTTTTTCAACCTATGAAGTGATGTTGCCTGAAGCGATTTCCCGCCAAGTGTTCCACGTTCCGGCGGCGTGGAGACATCCGACATGACGCAAAGGCCTCGATATTCTCGGTGTAGTTTGTCACGCAGCTCGACTCGTTGTCATGTGACCCAGTGATGTGCTTCTTGCACGCCGGCGGGAACTCGCGCGCTGTCGTCAAGCTGAAGCTTTCTCTCCACGCCAGCGTGAACCCAATAAAAGGCCTGACGTTCACCACGAGAAAGCCGGTCCAGTAGTCGGCCAGCGTGCGGCCAAAGGCAGCTTTCTGCAAAGGACTCTTGTGTGATGAAGTGATTGGCATAACTGTTTTCTTGTCAATGAAAAAGACCAAGAATAAACACCTGAGAAATCTGGAAGCTTTTCAGTTGATTGGAACGGAAGCACGTCAACGTCAACGTCAACGTCGACGACCTCGCACTGACAACTTCGACCTTTCAGTCATAACACTCCACAAAACCACAACCTCTAATATCAGCACCCCCCCCCCCATAACATTATATTGTTTAAAACTACTTTATTTCATAAATCAATTTATTTGATTATTTATTAGCTCAACACGAATATTACTTTCATTAATGAATTCATGGATATATAAAAATATATGTATGATCTATTAATAATAACAATCATTCAATAATTCATGTAGTCATTTGTATTTTTTATTATTTATTCTAAAACAATCACATTTATTTTAGTAAGATTGCATTTTTCAAACATGATTTTTCTTAGAATATTCATATTATTTTGAATAATATTTTTGCAGGATTGCAACATTTGAAAAAAATCCCTTAATTCTTTTAAGATCAGGGTTTTTCTTTTTCTTTATTCTCCTATTTATAGTTTTAGCGTTCCAGGTGTATTTTTTAAAAACCCATTTCTTTTGGCGAGATAACATTTAGCCTTAAGACATTGTTTTTTTCTCACATCATGACTTTATTGTAAAAGGCACTGATTGAAAAGAAAAACCAAGCAGAAAAAAGTTCTTCTAATATTACAACTTTATTTTTGTAAAATTACCAATTTATTCTTGTAAAATGTCTTTTTTACAATTAAAATTGGTCATATTTGGACTTAATTCTTGTAAAGTTACCGCACATCTCATAAAATGATGACCTTTCTGACTGCGCACGTTCATCACGTGTCACAAAAATAGTGTCGTTAAAGCAAATGTAAAATAGGGGTGTGTGTATATACAGTATACAGTATACAGTATATACTGTGCGTACTTATGCATGTATATGTATTTGAAAAGTTGAAGTGCGCTAGCCAGTCCAGTGGTCCGTGAGGAGAAGGTGATGATCAGGTGAGTTTGAGGTGATGGTTGGTGTGAAGAAACGGAGAAGTAGCGAAGAGGTGGAAGAGAATGTTTGTTCGTTCGCATCCAAGGCTGGAAGCGACTCCTCACACTCACTCAATTGATTTGTAATCGTGTCATGTGGGTCTGCAGGGGCGGCCATGGCGGAATGAAAGCCTTTATGCTGGAGGGCAAATTAGATTGGGGCCATTTGTATCCCCCAGCTTTCTTGGCAACAGGCAGGGAAGCTTTAGCGCTGCTTTATTGGCTTTTGGATCGCTATGGTAACCACAGCACAGTCTTTTCTTTTTGAAGGAGTGAAGGAATGAAATGTGCCTGCATGAACTACACGACACGACACTATTGCTCTTTCAGTTCCCTCCTTATGTCCCTGAAACGTTCATCTTGGATGGAAGTACACGATTGTTTGGCAGCTTCCTTTGTGTCTGCTTCTTGGAAAAACACTGCAGGGCAATGACTTCCTGTTTGCTTTACTTTGACGGTGGTACCCCAAAGTAGTACCCACAATAGCACCCATACTGGTACCAAAAGCGGTACCCAAGATGATCCAGTTAGGTTTGAGATCCATGAATGGATGAAGTTGCAGGCTAGTCATGTGATGCATACTTGGCTCCGTGGTTCCATAAGATGACTTGAGCGTTTACGAAGTGATGGAATGCAAATGAAAGCCATCATTTGATGGCATCCAAAGGTTTTCAAAACGTTTGGCCAGAACCCAACGTGGAACCTCATCGAATGGATTCTTTCATTCATGGGTTTTTTTGCATTTTCTTTTCTCAGTGGTTGCTTGGCATGTCTTGTCTGGCGCTGGTTCCGGGATGTTTGGCTTCTATTCCCGCGTGTGGGACCGTGTACTCTCGTGTACAATCCTCTTTAATGCGGAAACGTCTGTGGTGCATTTGTGTCTTTGACGCCAATGTAAGATACGGAATAACCTGACGTGTATTCACATTTATTTTGACACGGTACCAAAGAATGGTTCACCCCGAAAAGAAATGTAAGGACTTTTAGAGGAACTGTTTGCTCTCGAGTGCAATTGGAGGAATTGTGAAAGAAAGGATGAAGGATGAAGGAATATGAACCTTCATCTTTCCTCCTCCGGTGGTAAGTTTGCCATCCATACCGAAGCAGCGTGTGCGCGTGTGCCGTCGCTCCGGGTGAGACTTTGGAGCTTTCCACGATGTCAGGAGTTCCTCGACGGTCTCCACCAGCGGCCGAGGCGATGAGCGACAGCATGCCGCCGCCTCTCGCGTCCGGGTGAGGATGGCGCTGGCTGCAGGCTGGCTGACGAGCGCAGGTAACCGTGCTGGCTGGGTTGCCGTGGCAACACAGGGAACCTTCCGCACAGGTGTGGTTGGGAGGTGGAATGAAGATACCGCTTAGTTCCACTGCGTTCAAATGTGCTCACAGTGACTTCCTGTTCAGCACAAACCCTGACAAGTACTTGATGCATTGTGAGTGACAGAGATGAATCCGTGTGGCATTTAGGAATGGAATCAGCTTTAATAACATTTTACTCAGCTTCTGACGAGCTGATGAAAGCGCATCGCCAACGTTGCTCTTTCCCGGCCCGCCAATGACGGAGCTCCTCTGTGACACCAGCACAGCATGGCCTTGTTTCTGCTCGCGCTCTTTTATTTTCCTGCAAAAAGGCAAAACAATAAAGCCACTTCTTGCAAAATGAAAGCCGTGTCATCAGCGTCACGCCGACTCTTTCCCTCCACAACCTCTCACCATATTAGGGAGCTAGTGGGGGGGGATCGCTGCACTTCTTCTTCTCTCGCAAAGCGGCCAATTATTCATGTCTTCCAACCGGAGCACCACATCCTGACACACACGTCCACCTTTCATCTTATTCCGCTTGCTTGCGTCCTCCCGCTGCTTCTCTACTTGTTCATCACATCGCAAACGTCTTCATGGCTCCGCCGCAAGCTGAGATCAAGAGGCTCTTTGTGTACAACACATTTTACGATCAGCACAGAAGTAAGTGTCCTCTCAGGGTGCCAACATGACATTATTAGATGAATCGGGGCGGAGTTGCCATTACGCTAACACAGGCAATTGCCTAGGGCCCCCGAGATTTCCAGGGCCCCCCAAAGGTCCCATGAAAAGTGATTATTGATTTTTCCCACCATCCACCATCCTTTCTCTTTTCTGCACGTTCTGCAGATATAAAAAGAACAGACAACAACAAGGAGTGTGGCTGTTCAGGATGACGAATGAAATCGGCCAATGGCATACTGCACACAACTAGTTAACATGCTAACGTGACTAGCATGCAACGGCTAACAGCTAGCATGCAAGCAACCAGAGATTACTTTCAAAGGGTGGGACTTTACTGTAGTTAAATATACACTGGTTGCCGGTGCGCTTAATAAAGGCTTTGGGATGGCGACAGTTTGACTTTGGAACAAATCATTTCTATTTCTTCGACTTTACTACCGTTTCAGGGACTGAGCAAATACAGAGTCCACTTAGGCGGCAGCGTACATCCCTTCCAGGAACACGCTTTCACGCCTCGTTAACAATCCAACACACGCTAAGATCCGACTTTTTGCAGGCAATTTCCTGTCGAGGAGGACGGCGCCTCGGGTAGCCCGTGCCATGGAGACCATTGCTTATTGAGATGAATCGGTCCTAGTAAGCGGGAGGTAGAAAATGTGTGTGTGCGTGTTATGGCATATAAACAGCATACCTTGAGGTTGCCATGGTGACTGGCAGGGTGCAGACACCTGTGAATTAACATCAACCACTGCAGCCAAGCCAGATCTTAATTAGACAAGCAGGGAAAGAGCAGAGCGGCCTCCCTTCAATGCGTCGTCGCCGCTCTACATCTACGGCGTGAAAATCAAAGAGTAGGCGTTGAAAAGAACAGGTGTCAGGCACACGTGGTGAGATGAACACAGGTGGATGACAGACGGAGAACATGAGCTCAAATGTATTCCGACGTGTGCTTGACGTGCGTACTCAAATGGACGGAAAGAAAATATTTTCATTTCACAAGGCTTCATTCTTAATTGAGCCGTCTTTGAAGTTCTTGTTTTCGTGGTGTTTTAGTTTAAAATATCAAAATATCAAGATAACAACACAGTTCTGCTAGTTTACTGAAATGTAGTTCTGAGTCGTGACACTTGGGCAGCCATTTTTGAAGTTTTTTAACCGTTTTTAGAGGCGCTCATTAGAACAGCCCAAAATATAAGCATCTTTAAAAGTACGATATTTATAGTACTAATTATGATGCGTTATATCGTTCTTTGGTATCAACAGTCAGGAAATACCACTCGATATAGGAACGTTGTAGGAACTGGAAGGCCATTATAATAAACACACCGAGCGTGGTCACTACAAGTCCCATAATGCACTGTGAAGCAGCTACATCCTCCCGTAGTCTCCTATTTTATTTAAGTGTGCCCGCTCGTTGTCCCCAATACTGTTTGCTTTAATGACGCTTAAAAGGACGTTTCCAGTCGTGTACACTCCACTGCATGGGTGGGTACTACTGCACGTTCAATTGTTGTCTTTTTCAGGACAAAATAGATAACATTACATAGTTTACAGAGGCTAGCTCACTAGCAGTTGTTCGCTAGCTGTTTGCTAGCCCATATCATCTGGAGCTTTTTTTAGTGACCTTAGTCACTAAAAAAAGGCTCTAATAGAATGTAATGTTTCTTTTGGTAGGTTCCATGTTTATATAAGCATACAACACAATATTCTGTGTGCCTTGAAAGATCAGCACAAACGGTCTAACCTGGCTGCTACTGAAGGGGTTGAATTTAGAAAACCGGCTGCAATTGAATGCGTTCATTGCCTGCCTCTTTTGACCTGTTTTTACGTCTTTAGAAGGCACAGAAAAGACAAAGACGTGTGTTCATGTCTCACATAAGGATTGCGGATGGTGGGCAACATTCCAAAAAGTGCACTTTTCCTTTAAATCATGCAATTTGTTTGAGAAAGCCATTGCAGGAAGGTCGTTGATTTAATGAAGAAGCGTCTAATTTCCATCCCTTGCCTTAGAATGAAACACATCCCCGCTGATGAGCTTTGGCACATGAAGTGCTGTTTTGTGTCGTTTCTTTTGGTCTTTCTTTCTCTGCATCGATGCTTGCGGTACCGTGGCCGCTCGTTCTCTTAGCTCACGGTCCTGCGGATACCGCTATTGATCCCGGCTCCACGCTCCCACTAAAAGCTCGCCTTTGCTCCAAGTACACAGTGTGAGTCAACGTCTTCAAGAGCCATGCCTAAAATACAAAAAGCTAAGCCCTTGCAGTCAGAACGATGAGTGAAGGATGTGTAAAAACATCGGAACGTCCTGGAGTGGAAGCTGCTTAAGTCTGTCCCTTTTATGTCAGCAACCCGCTAAGTGGACCAACTCATCAAGTTCTGGTCCACCGTGTTCTCATTACCAAAAAGCGCCCGCATGAGCTGACATAAAATCTGGCCCCCCGCATTGCGCTAAGAAATGGATTGAAAAGCATAACAAAGTTTTATGGTTGAATGTCATTTTCAACACTGTGATTTCTGTCATTTTTTGCTTTAAAATGTCAGTGGAAAAACAACATTTAAATGGAGACGTTTCATTGTGTCCAGAAATGTCAGCCAGATGCAGCCATCCAAAGAGCCCCACCTGGCCCCCGAGCCACAGGTTACACAGCGTTCATACGACTTCCTATTAGAGCCCGAACGATTCACCGGCGGGCCAATTATGACACGTCACCGATTCACCAATATCAGTGAGTATGCAACCGTTACATTAACGTCTTTTGCTGAAGAGCAGTTTCAGTGGCAGATTACTACCACCGCCCTGCTTCACTGAAAGACTAAACAGGTCATTCCTCCCCCACGCCATGCAACTTATTACCTTATTGTGTAGAATTGAATTTGAAGTGAGTTGTTGTGTATTTATTGTACTTATTTTAGTACATGTTCTTATTGTTCTTGTCTCTCCTGTCTTGCCTTGTTTTATTTTTTGGTTTATGATGACACTTTTGCAGAGCTGCTGGAAATGTGAAGTTTACTCGTAGGTAAAGTATCTATCTGTGTAGTATACTGCATATCCTGTGTGTATCAATGCTCTTACTTCATTATATTGGCCGATATATCGGTTATCGGTCAATATATCGGCTTTTCACAGCCCCCCATCGGTATTGGCATCGGCCTCTAAAACACCATATTGGTCAGGCTCTACTTCCTATTCAGTGTAAAGTAAACTTCAAATAAAAGCATGGCAGTATTTTTATTTTAGATTGTTTTGACAAGGCGCACTCCACACCTCAGTGCATCCAGCGCAGCTTGGAAGCCCTTCTTTCTTCAACTGTCCCCACCCAGCAGGCAAATGCCACTGCCCACTACAGCCCAACCCCTGAATGACACCTCAGAACCACACATACTGTAACACTCCTTTCATATACATATAAACAAATATGAAAACAGAAGACTTCAAATAAAAACATGACAACATCTGCTGTAGGTTGATAAATGCTTTGCTACGGCCCATTCTCCTTATGTCCTTGGACAAAGTCACAGTGAACGTGCAAGAAATAGTTTGCTTCGGTTTCGATTTTGGCTGTGACGACAACCACTTGCATTGATGTGAGTCAGGCGGTCTTTTGGGCGTCGACATAAATGGGTCCCACTGTACAAGACACTGGTTGTCCCTCAGTTTCATGACGTCAGGAAGAATGTTAGATAATGATTATGTATATTAGGTATGTATATGCTTTTGCTAGCAATAACAGCACCGCAGAATTCAAAGAAAGTATCAGCTCGGACAGTAAACAAGGCCAAGAGTAGTTCTGGCTTGACAAGGGAAACCGTATGTGAAGATCCCCTTGAAGTGCTCCAAAGCCATGCAGTACGTGAACTACAGCCCCCTTCATGAAATCAAAGAAGACAATCAAATGGGTCACACCCAACATCAGCACAGGACCAAAGGAACATTTTTATTGACTGGCTGAATTGAAACAAGAACTAAGTCAAACCAAAAGGATTAACCCCTGGTAATTAATAGTCCACAGTATAGCCTTTCTGATTCGAAACCGAAAAGAATTGTTCTGGTCGTTTCTAACTAAGTTGGCACATGTCTCCAGAGGTATGGTAGCCCATTCTTCCATGGCACGTTTCCCAAGATCATTCAATCTAACCCTAACCTTGAGCATACAGTATGCCGATACCTGCTTTATAACGCTGATAGCTCCGCCCCCATTGCAGCATCCAGCCTATAGTGACCGTCTCCCACCCACTTTCCCTTCACAAAGCCAAAACAAGCATGTCTGCCGTGTGGAACTTCCTGTCGTTGTGACAGTGATGTAAGTTTTGCAGTCGGAGGTCTAAGGCGGGTAGCCTTAGGGTTTGCCTGGGGGCCCCGCTGGAGTGCCATCAAGCTGCCCTTGCGTCCAAATTCTCCTTAAAGAAGACAGGAGCCCCCCACAACCACATCCGGTTTTTAGCTAATAATGTGAGACACGAAAAGGAACTGCATTGTGAAATAGGAAATGTGTGTTGTGGACGCCAGCATTTTGTTCACGTTCTGATCAAATTCGCTTTGTGTGGCTTGAAATAAGAAATAATAAGAAATTGGAGAAATTGGAGTAGCTGTTGGCCATTTTCATTTTGTAAAAGTAGCTCTCACAAGAAAACACCTCGGTGAGCCCTGATGTAGCCAGTGGTGCAATGTACACTTCATCTCTGTCATCGATACTGGCCGATCGTCGGTATCGGTGTTGGCAGCATAAATACCTGATGATTTTAGTGAAATCATATTTCATGCACCATAAATGATATTTCTTCGCCGCTCATTGGTTGCTTGAGTGAAGTCACTGATCACCATCATCTTAAATTTAGCATCATAGCTCCTCATCTCTTTGCTAACATGCCCGAACTTTGAGCCACTTTGTTTTTTCTGAGCGGGTCTCTGTTGTGGCTGTATCTCTCCGGGTCCCCGGTGTGTGTGAGTGACAGGAAGAAAAGCTCGCTGGGCGCCACCAGTTGGTTTGCATGTATAAGTTTCTTGTCACCAAATATAATTGTTGATGTGGTGTTTTATTGTTGTTTACTTCTGTTTGCTGTTCATTAAATGTAAACGTCGTAAGAGTGGGAATGGTTTTCTTTTACGAATGAATGTAAATGGACAAATATAGGCACTAAATAAACACCAAACAGCAGCCAGCAGCAAAATGCAATCTTCCATTGATTACCGTCCAAATTGTTCAGGCGGAAGAGTTTACTGACTGCCGTTTCTTTTAAAAAAACACAAATCATTGTAATCTTTTCACCTCTGTCAACAAAATGAAAAGAGAACACAAGAACACATATTGTTTTTGTTTTTTCCAAACATGCCGCACCTTAACAGAGTACTCACGTGATCAGGCTTCTACTGTCTGGGCTGAGCTAAAAAAAGGATGATGAGGTGCTGGAACAGTGATGCTAATAGCAGGGCTGGACCTCAGTCGTGTGATTAGCACAACAAAGAGTCTCAAGGGGACGGAAACGGTGAATAAAGAAAACACGACACATGCGGAAACAAGCACAGTCATTAAGCCAGCACATTGCTTTTCTTTCTGATTACCTCTTAATAAAATGCCTGGATCTGCGGTTGGGAACAAATCTCATTGTTTGTTCAGTAAAATCTTGCCTTGCTTTATTATACTTGTAAATACCAGAGCAAATACAAGTTGATATGAAGATTTAAAGGTACGTGGGTCGGCTGTCGAATCAGCGAGTGATTGGATCGAGGAACGCTTTCATATATAATATATTAGACGTGCATTCATGTTTCACATTCATTTTCAAGACAAAAGAAATTGTTTGAGCCACAAAAATGAATCAATCCCTAAGGCTTTTGTCTCTGTACATTTTGGTAAATTCCAGCCTGGCCTTCCTATTCCATTTTCTGGTGGAATCATTGTACTACCTTTGTTCATGAGGTCTTCTATGAAGAGCAGCTCGTGATACCTTTTGCATGTTGGTGCCATTTTGGTGCCATTTTGCAATGCAACTCAGTGAGTGTCAGGGAACAACGAGTACCACATAACACAATGATGAACACTGTCCAACCAATGATAACGTCCCGTTTGTACGAATTTACAAGGGATGTCCCCATCTGATCTTCAGAATGTGGATCCGCTGTACTTTGAAGACCGGATAATATCGGCTTCTGTCACGAGATTTGCGAGTTGCCGTATCACGTTTGTCACTCTGGGCCTCACTCCAACATGGTCGGTGCGGCAATGTGCCTCAAAGCGGGTTGCCATTCGACTCCCACCACCCCCAAGAAATACCAACAACACTGCAACACAACCATGCAGACATGTCTGCGGTGTGCCGTGATGAAGTTAGTTTCACGTTGGACGTCGGATATTGGACTCCGTAGCTACAGCGGTAGTTCCCCCTCACTGTGCCTGGACTTCTGTGTCATGGTGCAGGGAGCTCGAACGCAGTGGCAGCGCTACATGGCAGCCATGGTCACTCTCCGACCACCCCGCTGGCCTTCTAGACATTTCAGGTATTAACTTATGCCACCCTTATGTGAGTAATGGTCTCACCTTGGCCACCCCAATGAAACATTGCTTGCACGGGACGTGCTGCTGTAGCACTTGTATACACTATAGCACTATAGCCCCCACGACCACATGAGGTGCCCCAAGCCTGCTTTTCATTCAGGTTTCCAGTTAATAATGAAAGAACAGTAGAAAGAAATGCATTGTGAAATACAACATGTGAGTTGTGGACACCAGCATTTTGTTCATGTTCTGGTAAAACAAGCATATTTGATCTGTTTGGGTTGAAATAAGCTATGAAAATCATTTCTACAAAAATGAGTAGCTTGTGGCCATTTTCATTTTCTAAAAGTAGCTCTCACAAGGAAAAACCTTGGTGACCCCTGGTCTATAGTATACACGGTATACCAACAATACTGCAGGACCACATCCAGGTTCATGTACAAATAGACCAAAGACCAGAAGTTGAAGTTTGAGCCGGCTGTTAGCCTGAAGCCTGAAGCGGGACATCAAATATTGGTGGCTTTCAGCAAATAAATCTAATGGTCCCTTTACATTCTCTCTCTGCGCAGCGCACGTCCAGCCAGCCTTTTTTTTTGATGAATTGGGATTTGAATATATATTTATCCATGGAGTATATTTGAGTTGTTTTGATGATAAATCATTGTTGGGATATTTTATTTGCACTACATTTTTTGGGATCAGGTTGCAAAATCCATCATGAGGGCGATTGCGCATTGAAAGTGCAAGCTTTGCTTGTGCGTAAGAGTCCTCCTGAGCGTTCCTAGAATTTGTTCTTAGATCTATTGGGCCTCATTCACGAAACGTTCTTATGCACAAATGTGTCCTTAAAGCCTTCTTACGAAGATTTTTGGCATTCATGAAACGTGTTCTTAACTCACAGTTCTTAGATCTAAGAACAAATTCCACGAACGCTCAGGAGGACTCTTACGCACAAGCAAAGCTTGCACTTTCAATGCACAATCGCCCTCATGATGGATTTTGCAACCTGATCCCAAAAAATGTAGTGTAAATAAAATATCCCAACAATGATTTATCATCAAAACAACTCAAATATACTCCGTGGATAAATATATATTCAAATCCCAATTCATTCATCCATTTCCCTACCTCAATCACAAACGGTATCACTCAATTAATATCCAAATAATCTCAGATTCGCAACAAGATTGTGAATGTTGTTGCAAGTTTCCCTGGAGGTAAACACGACTCCTACATTTTCCGAAATTCCTCTGTTGGAATGCGCCCGAGTCATGGTGCAGCATGCGACGGATGGTTAATCGGTGCGTAAAATGTTAATTTCTTGCCTTTTGCGTGTTGTTATGTGGCCATTAACTTATTTTACAGGTGATCGAGGCTATGCCCTGGCACCTTGGCTCATGACACCATTGAATAATCCGCAGACCCCACAAGAACAAATGTACAAGCTAAAGCACACACGTACACGCTCCTGCGTGGAGCGCACCATCGGTATACTCAAGGGACGCTGGATGTGTTTGGACGCTGCAGGTGGAAGGCTGCTCTACACACCAGAAAAGGTACAGTAGGTTTTGTAGTATTTAATATTAGGTTTTAGTTTATTTATGCTTTGGAATGGCAAAAAAATAAGAGACAAACATTCAGATTCTTTGTGAAGGCTCTCATTAATCCAGGAATTCTCCATTGCAAATATGTTTTATTTGGTCAACTGGATAAATCATTGATTCTCTGTTCTTGCAGGTGTGCAGGATCATCAGAATAACATCGCAATGAAACGTGGTGTGTCTATTGCGCACGTAGCACCCCCAGATAACGACATGCGCCCCCAGCCACGTCTTGAGCCAGAGCACGGGGCTGCTGTATTAATTAGGCAGCGTCTAATCAAATGTAACCACAGAAAAAATACATTGTCACACACAAACTATGTATTTTGACTTTATTTTTCCATCATGATTGTGGAAATATTTTCTAGAGTTTCTGAAATGGTTTGGTTTTTGATTGATGGCCCGCCTCCCGTTTCCTCCAGATCCCTCCGGTGCAGTCCAATCTTTTTTTTGAGTCTATTTTAAGTCAAAACACTTCTTTTTAACCTCTGCGGTGGCGCGTTTCTCCGTGGAAACGACATTTATGTTTCCTGCAATGGTGCTCCATGCCGACTCTTTTTGGATGGCCTGATGACCGGTGGATACACTTCTTGTTTTAATTGTGGGTTACACTGTCTGTCTAACTGCTGGGTGTTTATGCTAGGGACTGTCAATAAATGACTATTGCGCTGAAGAGAGTCTGTAAAAAAAGTCATACATTCTAAATCACAGCATAAATTAATATATAACCATGTGAAATGATTAGTCCTACCCTAAAAGTGATTGTCAGGCCCGTTTTTTCCAATTTGATCTTTTATTGGATTAGGGACCTGACTCACTGAGGCGTGTTACAAAAGCCAAACAATATTGTTGGTCATGCTGTGGAACAAAAAAGTAAATTCAGCAATACTGTGGTTGCATTGTTTTCAATGCTTTGAAGCGCTATTCTCATAACCATATTCAATTCCACAAATTCATGTTTGTCACAAAAGCTTATTAGAAGAAAAAAAAAAAAGAATCGGGATCGGATGGGAAACAAAAAACGTGGAGCGGGACATCCCTCGTATTTACTTCCACAGCCAATCAGTTCATAAACAGCGCGTCACGTCGTTCATGCCGCTGTTTTGCAGGTTAGCGTATAGCTAATGCTGCTTGCTAACCCTGTATTGTGGCGCAACAAACGGGCAGAGCAACATCCACTGACCAAGCCAAAGAAAAAAAAAGTGGTTCTGATAAGGTGGACTGGCTGTGGGAGCGGCTCCAGCACACCCCGGCAACATCAGTGAGGATAAGCAACATAGAAAATGGAGGGATGGATGGCTGTCCAAGTATGTGCAAACAACAGGTTTTCTGAGTGACAGTAGCGGAGTGAAGGTGTGGCGTAACTGTGCATGTTTTACTGCTGTGCTTTTTTTTTTGATGGCCGGACGTACCGGATGCAGGAGGGGTTCAGCCGAGGTTGTGTTGCTGAAGGGACCAGAAGGTTGGTTGAGAGTTAATTTACATTTTTTAGACCGTACAAAAAGGTAAACATTTACAACAAACATAGCATCGACTACGAGTATGTTACCAAAATGAAAGTGTCACAACAGGCTACTTTAAAACAGAAAGTCAAAGTCAAATAAGGAAATGAAGTATGAAGTATGAAGTATATGTAATTAACAATGTAAGTGGGAAAGACAAAAATAAATTGAAAATAAAAGGATCAACTAGGAGTTTTCTACAAGATTCAGATGGTTAGATCATTTTATGACACCTTGTTTTGTCTGAGGTTGACAATGAAGAAAGCTGCATTGTGGAATCCTCTGTTGGTCTGTTTGAAACCAGTCAGATCCAAAATATGACAGAATGGAAGTTCTCAGTTCTCAGGTTTTGGGCAGGTGCGATAGTACAGTGTGCACGTATGATGCTGCTCACAGACGCCCAAGGAATGCTCAAGTCCTTTTTGTGCATGTTCAGATAAAGCTGCAAGGTTGACCTCTGGTCTCACATTCATCTTTTGATTTCAAAGCCTAATGTTGTCAGTGTACAGCAGAGAGGTATAGAATCCACTTTGTGTCAAAAAGGTATTTATGGCATGTCTTGATTGATTTATGGCACCCTGTCATAAAAGTTTATGATATGGCAATAAAACAATAAAGCAATAAAACAATAAAACATCAAAGCGTTTTCACACCTATGTGTCAGGAAGCAATAAAAGTTTATGGCATACCAATAAAACAATAAAAGTTTATGGCATACCAATAAAGCAATAAAACAATAAAATAATAAAACATCAAAGCATCAGGAAGCGGACATGCGGAAGTCATAAACGGACATCTGGAAGCCATAAACCATGAAAGAAGTTTCACACCTATGTGTCAGGGATCAAAGCATCAGGAAGCGGACATGCGGAAGTCATAAAACAAACAAACAATCATAAAATCATTCCCACGTGACTGTGTTTTCTTCCGGCTGCGTGTGGGGGAAGCCCCCATTCCCATACCCCTCCTTTCCTAACGACCCCCCTCCACCCCCACCACCCCCAAGACATCCTCCGGCCTTATCTGGGTGTGTCTCAGCATGTGTGACTGGGGCCCCCAATACTGCCCCCCGCCGGCCTGTCTGTGTGTCTCAAACATGGAGTTTTCCCATTGAAACATTATAAATAATACTGCTAAAACATTCAACACATTGCATCCTTAGCTCACACGTCCCCATTCAAACCATTTAAATCAACCAATTGCAAAGACAGTCAAAAGCATTGCAAACCCTTTTTTACCACATTCCCATTGAAACAATAGAAATAATACTGCTAAAACATTCAACACATTGCATTGCATCCTTAGCTCACACGTCCCCATTCAAACCATTTAAATCAACCAATTGCAAAGACAGTCAAAACACTGAAAACACTTTTTTACCATAGTCCCAATGAAACAATAGAAATAATACTACTAAAACAGTCAAAACATTACAACCTTAGATACCAGTCTTTCTACTACAGCTATTTTGTTAAAAATTATATTTTAATATCATGATTACCTGTCAGCCGTCCATCCACCAGCCTTGTTTCTTCAATAGCAAAGTACAAATGACCCATCTAGGCCACTCCCTCCTGCATCTAGACCACTCCCCCCAACCGGCCGATAAAGGTCATGGGCTGAGGAGGTGGGGGTAAAGGAAGGAGGCGTGACTTTGTTATTTACTTTAGAACGTGAGTAATATTTTAAAGGGCATCGATGGGCGTGGCGAACGTGCTGGGGGTGTGGAAATGTGTGAGATGTCTTATATAACGAGGGGTGTTTGAGTCAAACTATGAGTGATTGTTCGAAAAAAAATGGCAGTGTTCAGGAAAAAGAGTCTGCATCTTGACGGGGGACGCCTGGTGGTTTGTGAGTTTAGAGGCATGGGAGTAGTTCCCTTTGTGGATATATACAGTCATGAATATATGGAACCAGAGGTTACGCAGCTGAGAATCTATTCTACTGAATTTGAAAAACTGAAGAGCTCCATTCAAGATTTCATCGTTTACATGCAACATGTGCACGACCAAGGGGATGTAGGACTTACGAGAATGTTGCCAAGTGTAGCGGTGAGAACGGATTCGCTACTGCGTGAAGAGGGTGGATCTTTTCTCGTCGATTGTTCGAGATCACACATCTGGCTGCTGGTCAGATATGCCACCTCTGCTGCTAATACTGCCAGACCTAGGACAGTTCTGGAGAAAGAGCGGGATTTCCCAATTCACCTTGCGTTCAAGGTGGTAGACTTCCCAAAGCTGGCTGATCTCTTGAAAGAAATTAGTTTGTTTTTCACTCAAGACAGTGTGAAGCGGAGGCATGCCCTGCTGGGGAAGAGGTTAACGACTCGAGCTGAAGACAGTGTTGGAAGACAGAAGATGACTAGTGATAGGTGATGGTCGGAAGAGGGCCTGTTTGTGAATTAGAGACTGATTCCGTGTGATTCTATCACACATGCTGGGCTCCACCTTCTACAAAGACCTACCAGAGCCCAGCCTACCAGTACCGCCTCCCACAACCATCGTCTCTTTGGGCAAGAGGCCTACAATATCCTGCAGACTGTGTACGGATTTTATCAAGCCTAGAATTAACATCCCTGCGTGCTTTTCTCTATGTAAATGTTGATCATTCAGTTTTATATCAAGGTTTAATGCTTATTAAGTAAATAAAATATACATATGAATGCGGTGTTGTGTATTTTTTTTTTGCCTCCCCCCCCCCCCCCCCCCCGATCGTGTGTGCGTGCGTGCGTGCGTGCGTGCGTGCGTGTTAAAGTGTTACTTTTATTTATTTATTTCCAAACGCAGAAGAATGTACTATATTCTATTTATTTAGTTCCTTATTTCCAATGCAGTACCAGTATACTGCAAGTACCCAAATACAAGAATGTACTATATTCTATTTATTTACTTTGAAACGCATCAGTCTTTGCCCCCCTTATCTAGTCTTTGTGAAGCTTTGATCAACAGGGCTCCTCTTGGAACTTCTTCTCCTGGCTTGTTTGTCATGAATGAACAGCCTGACTCGGGTCCATTTGGTGTGACTTCTCTCGGGAGTCCACCCTGACCGCATCTCCATTTGGTCTGCTTTCTTATGTTAAAATGTTTTGCATCTCAGCATGATGTATTGGACTTGTAGAGCTTTCCTCACACAGCCATGCTATCCCTGCGGTGTCTTATCTTTTAATCTGCACTCTAGTGTTATGAAGGACTAAAGGAAGGTAGACTTACAACCATTTGGGCTCTGTTAATAAAAATAAAAAGTGTAGAACATACTGTATAAAGATGATCTAAAACGATAGATAGTGACTTTGCGTCTGTGTAGGCTCTCAGTCGTACAGGAGTTGTCCATCGAGGAAAAGGCTTCTTGAGACGTCATCTGTACTTCTGTGAAGAAGGTGTTGGACGTTTCGCTCCTCATCCGAAGAGCTTCGTCAGCGAACTAATAAGTGCTGGTAGCTTAGGCTTTAAATACAGTAAGAGTGGGCGGAATTGGTGTGCCAACACCCTCCTCCTATTGGTTCGTTACACTAAGCCTGGGCGGAGTAGTGGTATAATCCTATCCTGTTATTAAGTGATGCCTAATTAGTCTAATTAGTGATGCCAACACATATGAGCAACTTAAAAGGGACCCATCCAGTAGGTATAAGAAAGAAATCATACACTGTCTCCAAAAGTTAAAGAAGGAAGAACTAATTGACAGATGGATGTATCATAGGTTATACCCTGGGGAGGCTACACCATGTATCTATGGCCTTCCAAAAATCCACAAGGAAGGGTTTCCCCTCAGACCCATTATCTGTAGCATTGACTCTACCACGTACAATGTAGCTAAATATGTAAAAACAGTCTTATCCCCATTGGTAGGCAACACTGATCATCATATAGAGAACACAAAAGGGTTTGTGGCGAGCATCAAAGACCTCAGATTGGAGCCAGAGGAAACTTTGGTGTCTTATGATGTGACTTCACTTTTCACATCTGTCCCCACCTCAGCAGCAGTCTCGGTGGTGAGGAAGAGACTGCTCGAGGACTCAACTCTGCATCGGAGAACAAAACTTAGTGCTGACCACATCTGCCAATTACTGGAAATTTGCCTTAACACCACATATTTTCAGTTTAGAGGGAAATTCTACAGACAAATTCATGGTTGTGCTATGGGCTCACCAGTCTCACCCATAGTGGCGAATCTGTACATGGAAGAGATGGAGAAACAGGCTCTCACATCCTTCTCAGGGACAAAACCAAGGCACTGGTTTAGATACGTGGATGACACCTTTGTCATAATCAAAAAACAAGAAATTCAGTCTTTCACAGATCACATCAATGCGGTGGACACCAATATCAAATTTACTCGCGAGGACACTAAAGAAAACCAACTAGCCTTCTTAGACTGCAAGGTAATTATAGGAGAGGACAGACAGCTACTTACAGAGGTCTTTAGAAAGGCCACGCACACTGACCAATACCTGCTTTTTGAATCAAACCATCCACTACAACATAAACTAGGGGTTATTAGGACCCTCCAACATAGAGCGGAACAAATACCAACCAGTGCTGAGGGAAAGAAAAAGGAGACACAACATGTCCAGAGAGCGCTCTCAACCTGTGGGTACCCACGGTGGGCTTTTAACAAATGTCAAAAGAAGAGAGTAGGGAAAGAAACCCAAAAGCCCACAGAAGCAAAAAGGAGAGGAGTGGTAGTCCCTTATGTAGCGGGGGTCTCCGAAAAACTCCAGAGGATCTTATGGCAACACAAAATTCCTACCTATTTCAAACCAGTAAATACCCTGAGACAAAAATGAGTGCATCCTAAAGACAAGGCTCCAAACCAGAAACAGAGCAATGTGGTCTATTCCATCCACTGTAAAGATGAGGAATGCAAAGAGCACTACATTGGGGAAACTAAGCAAATGCTCCAAAAAAGGCTTTATCAACATCGCAGGGACAATGCTAGTGGTCCTCAATCAGCAGTACATCTACACCTGAAAGCTACCAATCACTCTTTTCAGGACAGCGAGGTAAAGATTTTGGCCAAAGAAAACAGATGGTTTGAAAGAGGAGTAAAGGAAGCTATTTTTGTCAAACAACAGAACCCATCATTGAATCGGAATGGTGGTTTGAGGTTTAATTTGGACCCTGTGTTCAGCAGGTTACTGAGACCAAAACCCACAGCTCTTAGTCTTGCAAATGAGGTGAAGGCAGGGCCGAGCCAGAACAATAGATGCTAACAAGCCAGTATCAGAGTCGTTCATACCCAATTCAGGGAGCGACACTTCCCTTTTATCGGAGGTGTTAATAACAGGATAGGATTATACCACTACTCCGCCCAGGCTTAGTGTAACGAACCAATAGGAGGAGGGTGTTGGCACACCAATTCCGCCCACTCTTACTGTATTTAAGGCCTAAGCTACCAGCACCTATTAGTTCGCTGACGAAGCTCTTCGGATGAGGAGCGAAACGTCCGACACCTTCTTCACAGAAGTACAGATGACGTCTCAAGAAGCCTTTTCCTAGATAGTGACTTTGTTAGGTATGTGTCCTTCTGAAAGCCTTTCCTACAAAGGAATGTCTTGATTGAAAAGTGTGAATGTTGGTCATTAGCAAAACTGATTGTCCTGATGCATACATTTGACATTACAGGGCCAATTCCTCCCCCTAAAGTGGATGCAAATACTGTACATACTGTATGTTGGCTAACAGAAAGACACATATATACTGTTTACATATGACCAATATTATATTTATTATCATTATGTATATATTGGCACTTAATGCACCCGGAAAGATTGGTTAGAGGTTATTATTATTGTTATTCATTGTCTAGTTGTCCAGATATGATGTTTTGTTTGAGTTCTATTAATTATTTTCATTGTGTCCTTTTTAATCACAGATAATTAGTACATATGTGTACTATTCATTTTGACCTCTCTTTTACTTCTTTCTTCATTTTTTCTTTTTATTACAGTTAGAACATGGTGTTCAAGGGGTTGGTAATGACACAATATATGCATGCTACCCGTGCATTCTGTATGAAATCCTACAGAAGTACTAATATGATGCAGTATGGGTTGCTACTTCAGTTACACATTTGACAAATACATCACTAGCAGCAATTTTAAAGGTTCTTTCAGTTAGATATGCGTATGTGCCTGATAGGACAGGATGCTCCATTTGTTGTATAATGTATAATCATGTCATTCTCTCAGCAGGGGTCGTAAGCACAATACGCTTTTTAAAAAATTTTATTTAATTTCCAAACACATCGCCGGTATACTGAAAGCATTCAAAAACTAAAGCAGAGACCTTATTTGATTTTAAAAAACAAACCAACAAACATGCCCTGACTTGTCTCCAGGACATGGGGGGCCTCAGGAGGCAGGCTATGCTTCCTCAATCTCCACCCCCTTCCCACAGATACCCGAAAAACCATCCGCTGTACTCACGACATTCTACTGTCATCTGGAACTTGATTGAGAGAAGGAGACTCTTTTTCCCCCAACCCTTATTTAATTCAACATGGCGCAGCAGAAGTCTTCAGGTAATATTCACCCTTTACTGATTACCACAAACCCATCATCCATCATTGGAGAACATTCCTATCATAAGAAAGTCCTATGTAAAACACTATTGTCTAAACATTGACTAATATTTGTTTTTAAAAGTGTTCATTAGATATAGAATATCATGTGTAGATATATATGAACTGTATGATATAGAGTTCCTTTTCATCTCTGACATTATCTTAAAATATGCTTGATACTACTGTGTTGCCGGGCAAATTCGTAAGACTACTGGTAAACAACAGATGCATCACCCATAGCAAAACATACTTTCTCATCAATACAGTTAATCTTGTTTTGTTTTATTTCTAATCTCATTATTTTCTTTATAATCATACAGGAATCATCAAGGATCCACACAATAAGACGGCTGAATGCACCAACCTCGACAATGTCCCTACAACTTGGCGTTATGCCGACAAAGAATCGACCTACGTGCCCGTTTATCGACACGACGAAGTAACCTCTGCTGAAGACGTTGGAAGGGCGACAAGATTCACTGCAAACATCATCACCCTCTTCCAAACCTTACTGAAAAAATGTTTGAATCAGGTAGCGTGGGAAATAGCACGATCTGAATGCAACGGCTGCATCATAGAACATCCAAGCCTGTTGCAGCATTCCTGTCTCAATGAACGAGGAAGAGTCATTTACATCAACCACTACAGCAGGGTAGTTGACAGCGTTTTCCGTCCTACCCTGACAACCGCACTTCAGCAGCTGTCATGTGTAGAACCAGGATACGTTGTTATAAGTACAGAGAGACTTTTTGGTGCTGCCGAAGCAATAATACACGACCTGATGGAGAAAGCATGCTTTGGTCGCACTCAGGACGACGATGAGGAGCAAGGAAACGAGCCCTCACATAGAAAAATATCCATGGCTTTCTTGACATGGTTACCCTAAAAACCATGTGTCTTCTTTTGTTTTTATTAACTTTTATATCTCTTTTATACAAAAATGGACATTGTTATATGTAGGATTACCTCACTTATGTACTTCAAATGACAAATTTATTCCTTTGTTTTATCCTGTCACGGTTAGGTACTGCAATGGGGGGCGCTACTGCTCCAACAGCCTGTTTCCCGCCCCCACTTCCTGCTCAGCCATGGCTGCTAATTGTCCATTGTTTTTCCGAGACTGCGTACACACGTGCGTTCCTGCGCTTTCCCCTTTGTTTCTTTTTTTCCTGGCTCAAACAACAATTGTTAAGAATATAGATTTTTTTCTGCGTGCTTGCGTGTGTACAGTTTTTGCTGGTTGGTGTTCTTATATTTTTGGGTGAAAAAGCGTCATTTACAGCCAAGGATGGAGACCACCTTTAACCGTCAATAAAAGAGTTCTTTAAAAACTATGCCTCTATTTCCTCATTCGCTTTTCAATAAGCACAATCTTCCAACAACACGTCTTCATTGCATTATGAACACGAACATTTGTAGAGTGACGACGAGCGTCGGACAGTACAGTGACATAAAAGGCTTTGCAGAAGTATGAAAGAAAGTGTGAAAACTAACGTTTGCCTTCCTTACTGTGTTACCAATGCTAACCAGGCTACATAGAAAATCAATACAAATAAGTAATTACATTTCTCAATCAAAAACTATGACATACAACTGCAGAATGAACTTGATCGGTACGTGAAATCATTTGCTGCTCAAATCTGAAATTATTATTATTGAAATTCACTGACCTGCTACAACTCCTATCCAAACTACCCTCTACTACTACAATATTTTTTTCTCAACGGCGAAATAAGAGGGAACAATTGTACTTAAAATATTTGCATGCAAAAACAACACAAAACCTTGTGTGACACAATAATACCACTGATGTACCTTTATTTATCACATTTAAATGTTTATAATGTCTTTTCAATAGTTGTAGAGTAATTGCACCTTTTAAGTCTTCATCTAAATTATTCCATAGATCCGTACCTCTCCGTGTGACACATTGACTCTTAAGGGTTGTACGTGTACACTGTACTTTCAGACTTTGTGTTCACCTTAAGCTATATTTCTCATTTCTATTGGCAGACAATTGTTGGATGTTACTGTGGGGCTGGTTCTTTTTAGTTTTGTATCTTACTAACAACGTTTTTAATTTCAAGTCCTCAGTTTTAAAGTGTTAAATTTTAAGAACAGTGCGTTGGTACGGTCAGTATAACTGACATTGTGCACAAGTTGTCACGGGGTGGCACACAGCACTTCTCATTCTTTACGTTCAGATTTGAGCAGCAAATGATTTCACGTACCGATCAAGTTCATTCTTCAGTTGTATGTCATAGTTTTTGATTGAGAAATGTAATTACTTATTTGTATTGGTTTTCTATGTAGCCTGGTTAGCATTGGTAACACAGTAAGGAAGGCAAACGTTAGTTTTCACACTTTCTTTCATACTTCTGCAAAGCCTTTTATGTCACTGTACTGTCCGACGCTCGTCGTCACTCTACAAATGTTCGTGTTCATAATGCAATGAAGACGTGTTGTTGGAAGATTGTGCTTATTGAAAAGCGAATGAGGAAATAGAGGCATAGTTTTTAAAGAACTCTTTTATTGACGGTTAAAGGTGGTCTCCATCCTTGGCTGTAAATGACGCTTTTTCACCCAAAAATATAAGAACACCAACCAGCAAAAACTGTACACACGCAAGCACGCAGAAAAAAATCTATATTCTTAACAATTGTTGTTTGAGCCAGGAAAAAAAGAAACAAAGGGGAAAGCGCAGGAACGCACGTGTGTACGCAGTCTCGGAAAAACAATGGACAATTAGCAGCCATGGCTGAGCAGGAAGTGGGGGCGGGAAACAGGCTGTTGGAGCAGTAGCGCCCCCCATTGCAGTACCTAACCGTGACAGGATAAAACAAAGGAATAAATTTGTCATTTGAAGTACATAAGTGAGGTAATCCTACATATAACAATGTCCATTTTTGTATAAAAGAGATATAAAAGTTAATAAAAACAAAAGAAGACACATGGTTTTTAGGGTAACCATGTCAAGAAAGCCATGGATATTTTTCTATGTGAGGGCTCGTTTCCTTGCTCCTCATCGTCGTCCTGAGTGCGACCAAAGCATGCTTTCTCCATCAGGTCGTGTATTATTGCTTCGGCAGCACCAAAAAGTCTCTCTGTACTTATAACAACGTATCTTGGTTCTACACATGACAGCTGCTGAAGTGCGGTTGTCAGGGTAGGACGGAAAACGCTGTCAACTACCCTGCTGTAGTGGTTGATGTAAATGACTCTTCCTCGTTCATTGAGACAGGAATGCTGCAACAGGCTTGGATGTTCTATGATGCAGCCGTTGCATTCAGATCGTGCTATTTCCCACGCTACCTGATTCAAACATTTTTTCAGTAAGGTTTGGAAGAGGGTGATGATGTTTGCAGTGAATCTTGTCGCCCTTCCAACGTCTTCAGCAGAGGTTACTTCGTCGTGTCGATAAACGGGCACGTAGGTCGATTCTTTGTCGGCATAACGCCAAGTTGTAGGGACATTGTCGAGGTTGGTGCATTCAGCCGTCTTATTGTGTGGATCCTTGATGATTCCTGTATGATTATAAAGAAAATAATGAGATTAGAAATAAAACAAAACAAGATTAACTGTACTGATGAGAAAGTATGTTTTGCTATGGGTGATGCATCTGTTGTTTACCAGTAGTCTTACGAATTTGCCCGGCAACACAGTAGTATCAAGCATATTTTAAGATAATGTCAGAGATGAAAAGGAACTCTATATCATACAGTTCATATATATCTACACATGATATTCTATATCTAATGAACACTTTTAAAAACAAATATTAGTCAATGTTTAGACAATAGTGTTTTACATAGGACTTTCTTATGATAGGAATGTTCTCCAATGATGGATGATGGGTTTGTGGTAATCAGTAAAGGGTGAATATTACCTGAAGACTTCTGCTGCGCCATGTTGAATTAAATAGGGGTTGGGGAAAAAAGAGTCTCCTTCTCTCAATCAAGTTCCAGATGACAGTAGAATGTCGTGAGTACAGCGGATGGTTTTTCGGGTATCTGTGGGAAGGGGGTGGAGATTGAGGAAGCATAGCCTGCCTCCTGAGGCCCCCCATGTCCTGGAGACAAGTCAGGGCATGTTTGTTGGTTTGTTTTTTTCAAATCAAATAATGTCTCTGCTTTAGTTTTTGAATGCTTACAGTATACCGGCGATGTGTTTGGAAATTAAATAAAATTTTTTAAAAAGCGTATTGTGCTTACGACCCCTGCTGAGAGAATGACATGATTATACATTATACAACAAATGGAGCATCCTGTCCTATCAGGCACATACGCATATCTAACTGAAAGAACCTTTAAAATTGCTGCTAGTGATGTATTTGTCAAATGTGTAACTGAAGTAGCATCATATTAGTACTTCTGTAGGATTTCATACAGAATGCACGGGTAGCATGCATATATTGTGTCATTACCAACCCCTTGAACACCATGTTCTAACTGTAATAAAAAGAAAAAATGAAGAAAGAAGTAAAAGAGAGGTCAAAATGAATAGTACACATATGTACTAATTATCTGTGATTAAAAAGGACACAATGAAAATAATTAATAGAACTCAAACAAAACATCATATCTGGACAACTAGACAATGAATAACAATAATAATAACCTCTAACCAATCTTTCCGGGTGCATTAAGTGCCAATATATACATAATGATAATAAATATAATATTGGTCATATGTAAACAGTATATATGTGTCTTTCTGTTAGCCAACATACAGTATGTACAGTATTTGCATCCACTTTAGGGGGAGGAATTGGCCCTGTAATGTCAAATGTATGCATCAGGACAATCAGTTTTGCTAATGACCAACATTCACACTTTTCAATCAAGACATTCCTTTGTAGGAAAGGCTTTCAGAAGGACACATACCTAACAAAGTCACTATCTAGGAAAAGGCTTCTTGAGACGTCATCTGTACTTCTGTGAAGAAGGTGTCGGACGTTTCGCTCCTCATCCGAAGAGCTTCGTCAGCGAACTAATAGGTGCTGGTAGCTTAGGCCTTAAATACAGTAAGAGTGGGCGGAATTGGTGTGCCAACACCCTCCTCCTATTGGTTCGTTACACTAAGCCTGGGCGGAGTAGTGGTATAATCCTATCCTGTTATTAACACCTCCGATAAAAGGGAAGTGTCGCTCCCTGAATTGGGTATGAACGACTCTGATACTGGCTTGTTAGCATCTATTGTTCTGGCTCGGCCCTGCCTTCACCTCATTTGCAAGACTAAGAGCTGTGGGTTTTGGTCTCAGTAACCTGCTGAACACAGGGTCCAAATTAAACCTCAAACCACCATTCCGATTCAATGATGGGTTCTGTTGTTTGACAAAAATAGCTTCCTTTACTCCTCTTTCAAACCATCTGTTTTCTTTGGCCAAAATCTTTACCTCGCTGTCCTGAAAAGAGTGATTGGTAGCTTTCAGGTGTAGATGTACTGCTGATTGAGGACCACTAGCATTGTCCCTGCGATGTTGATAAAGCCTTTTTTGGAGCATTTGCTTAGTTTCCCCAATGTAGTGCTCTTTGCATTCCTCATCTTTACAGTGGATGGAATAGACCACATTGCTCTGTTTCTGGTTTGGAGCCTTGTCTTTAGGATGCACTCATTTTTGTCTCAGGGTATTTACTGGTTTGAAATAGGTAGGAATTTTGTGTTGCCATAAGATCCTCTGGAGTTTTTCGGAGACCCCCGCTACATAAGGGACTACCACTCCTCTCCTTTTTGCTTCTGTGGGCTTTTGGGTTTCTTTCCCTACTCTCTTCTTTTGACATTTGTTAAAAGCCCACCGTGGGTACCCACAGGTTGAGAGCGCTCTCTGGACATGTTGTGTCTCCTTTTTCTTTCCCTCAGCACTGGTTGGTATTTGTTCCGCTCTATGTTGGAGGGTCCTAATAACCCCTAGTTTATGTTGTAGTGGATGGTTTGATTCAAAAAGCAGGTATTGGTCAGTGTGCGTGGCCTTTCTAAAGACCTCTGTAAGTAGCTGTCTGTCCTTTCCTATAATTACCTTGCAGTCTAAGAAGGCTAGTTGGTTTTCTTTAGTGTCCTCGCGAGTAAATTTGATATTGGTGTCCACCGCATTGATGTGATCTGTGAAAGACTGAATTTCTTGTTTTTTGATTATGACAAAGGTGTCATCCACGTATCTAAACCAGTGCCTTGGTTTTGTCCCTGAGAAGGATGTGAGAGCCTGTTTCTCCATCTCTTCCATGTACAGATTCGCCACTATGGGTGAGACTGGTGAGCCCATAGCACAACCATGAATTTGTCTGTAGAATTTCCCTCTAAACTGAAAATATGTGGTGTTAAGGCAAATTTCCAGTAATTGGCAGATGTGGTCAGCACTAAGTTTTGTTCTCCGATGCAGAGTTGAGTCCTCGAGCAGTCTCTTCCTCACCACCGAGACTGCTGCTGAGGTGGGGACAGATGTGAAAAGTGAAGTCACATCATAAGACACCAAAGTTTCCTCTGGCTCCAATCTGAGGTCTTTGATGCTCGCCACAAACCCTTTTGTGTTCTCTATATGATGATCAGTGTTGCCTACCAATAGGGATAAGACTGTTTTTACATATTTAGCTACATTGTACGTGGTAGAGTCAATGCTACAGACAATGGGTCTGAGGGGAAACCCTTCCTTGTGGATTTTTGGAAGGCCATAGATACATGGTGTAGCCTCCCCAGGGTATAACCTATGATACATCCGTCTGTCAATTAGTTCTTCCTTCTTTAACTTTTGGAGACAGTGTATGATTTCTTTCTTATACCTACTGGATGGGTCCCTTTTAAGTTGCTCATATGTGTTGGCATCACTAATTAGACTAATTAGGCATCACTTAATAACAGGATAGGATTATACCACTACTCCGCCCAGGCTTAGTGTAACGAACCAATAGGAGGAGGGTGTTGGCACACCAATTCCGCCCACTCTTACTGTATTTAAAGCCTAAGCTACCAGCACTTATTAGTTCGCTGACGAAGCTCTTCGGATGAGGAGCGAAACGTCCAACACCTTCTTCACAGAAGTACAGATGACGTCTCAAGAAGCCTTTTCCTCGATGGACAACTCCTGTACGACTGAGAGCCTACACAGACGCAAAGTCACTATCTATCGTTTTAGATCATCTTTATACAGTATGTTCTACACTTTTTATTTTTATTAACAGAGCCCAAATGGTTGTAAGTCTACCTTCCTTTAGTCCTTCATAACACTAGAGTGCAGATTAAAAGATAAGACACTGCAGGGATAGCATGGCTGTGTGAGGAAAGCTCTACAAGTCCAATACATCATGCTGAGATGCAAAACATTTTAACATAAGAAAGCAGACCAAATGGAGATGCGGTCAGGGTGGACTCCCGAGAGAAGTCACACCAAATGGACCCGAGTCAGGCTGTTCATTCATGACAAACAAGCCAGGAGAAGAAGTTCCAAGAGGAGCCCTGTTGATCAAAGCTTCACAAAGACTAGATAAGGGGGGCAAAGACTGATGCGTTTCAAAGTAAATAAATAGAATATAGTACATTCTTGTATTTGGGTACTTGCAGTATACTGGTACTGCATTGGAAATAAGGAACTAAATAAATAGAATATAGTACATTCTTCTGCGTTTGGAAATAAATAAATAAAAGTAACACTTTAACACGCACGCACGCACGCACGCACGCACACACACACGATCGGGGGGGGGGGGGGGGGTTTGAGGGAAAAAAAAAATACACAACACCGCATTCATATGTATATTTTATTTACTTAATAAGCATTAAACCTTGATATAAAACTGAATGATCAACATTTACATAGAGAAAAGCACGCAGGGATGTTAATTCTAGGCTTGATAAAATCCGTACACAGTCTGCAGGATATTGTAGGCCTCTTGCCCAAAGAGACGATGGTTGTGGGAGGCGGTACTGGTAGGCTGGGCTCTGGTAGGTCTTTGTAGAAGGTGGAGCCCAGCATGTGTGATAGAATCACACGGAATCAGTCTCTAATTCACAAACAGGCCCTCTTCCGACCATCACCTATCACTAGTCATCTTCTGTCTTCCAACACTGTCTTCAGCTCGAGTCGTTAACCTCTTCCCCAGCAGGGCATGCCTCCGCTTCACACTGTCTTGAGTGAAAAACAAACTAATTTCTTTCAAGAGATCAGCCAGCTTTGGGAAGTCTACCACCTTGAACGCAAGGTGAATTGGGAAATCCCGCTCTTTCTCCAGAACTGTCCTAGGTCTGGCAGTATTAGCAGCAGAGGTGGCATATCTGACCAGCAGCCAGATGTGTGATCTCGAACAATCGACGAGAAAAGATCCACCCTCTTCACGCAGTAGCGAATCCGTTCTCACCGCTACACTTGGCAACATTCTCGTAAGTCCTACATCCCCTTGGTCGTGCACATGTTGCATGTAAACGATGAAATCTTGAATGGAGCTCTTCAGTTTTTCAAATTCAGTAGAATAGATTCTCAGCTGCGTAACCTCTGGTTCCATATATTCATGACTGTATATATCCACAAAGGGAACTACTCCCATGCCTCTAAACTCACAAACCACCAGGCGTCCCCCGTCAAGATGCAGACTCTTTTTCCTGAACACTGCCATTTTTTTTCGAACAATCACTCATAGTTTGACTCAAACACCCCTCGTTATATAAGACATCTCACACATTTCCACACCCCCAGCACGTTCGCCACGCCCATCAATGCCCTTTAAAATATTACTCACGTTCTAAAGTAAATAACAAAGTCACGCCTCCTTCCTTTACCCCCACCTCCTCAGCCCATGACCTTTATCGGCCGGTTGGGGGGAGTGGTCTAGATGCAGGAGGGAGTGGCCTAGATGGGTCATTTGTACTTTGCTATTGAAGAAACAAGGCTGGTGGATGGACGGCTGACAGGTAATCATGATATTAAAATATAATTTTTAACAAAATAGCTGTAGTAGAAAGACTGGTATCTAAGGTTGTAATGTTTTGACTGTTTTAGTAGTATTATTTCTATTGTTTCATTGGGACTATGGTAAAAAAGTGTTTTCAGTGTTTTGACTGTCTTTGCAATTGGTTGATTTAAATGGTTTGAATGGGGACGTGTGAGCTAAGGATGCAATGCAATGTGTTGAATGTTTTAGCAGTATTATTTCTATTGTTTCAATGGGACTATGGTAAAAAAGTGTTTTCAGTGTTTTGACTGTTGTTTTGATCAGTGTTTTGACTGTCTTTGCAATTGGTTGATTTAAATGGTTTGAATGGGGACGTGTGAGCTAAGGATGCAATGTGTTGAATGTTTTAGCAGTGTTATTTCTATTGTTTCAATGGGAAAACTCCATGTTTGAGACACACAGACAGGCCGGCGGGGGGCGGTATTGGGGGCCCCAGTCACACATGTTGAGACACACCCAGATAAGGCCGGAGGATGTCTTGGGGGGTGGTGGGGGGTGGAGGGGGGTCGTTAGGAAAGGAGGGGTATGGGAATGGGGGCTTCCCCCACACGCAGCCGGAAGAAAACACAGTCACGTGGGAATGATTTTATGATTGTTTGTTTGTTTTATGACTTCCGCATGTCCGCTTCCTGATGCTTTGATCCCTGACACATAGGTGTGAAACTTCTTTCATGGTTTATGGCTTCCAGATGTCCGTTTATGACTTCCGCATGTCCGCTTCCTGATGCTTTGATGTTTTATTATTTTATTGTTTTATTGCTTTATTGGTATGCCATAAACTTTTATTGTTTTATTGGTATGCCATAAACTTTTATTGTTTTATTGGTATGCCATAAACTTTTATTGCTTCCTGACACATAGGTGTGAAAACGCTTTGATGTTTTATTGTTTTATTGCTTTATTGTTTTATTGCCATATCATAAACTTTTATTGTTTTATTGCCATGTCATAAACTTTTATGACATGGTGCCATAAATCAATCAAGACATGCCATAAATACCTTTTTGACACAAAGTGGATTCTATACCTCTCTTACAGCACTGGGGTACTGGAGATGGACAGTGAGTGTCTGAACATTTTGGGGATTTTTGGTCAATTGTGCTGCTGAATGATCTGTATCAGATGAGGTTAGATCTTACAGTAGGTCTACATGGGAGGTTTTGGACCCAGCATTCAGATTTTGAAATTTTGCCATTTATACATCCAGTGTTGAAAGGGAGGTCCAGAATCTCCACTTCTACAGTGGTCTGTATTGCTGCCCTCAGTCTCCTCTTGAATAAAATTGGTCTCCTTACCGTGGCCAACAATCACATGCTCACAAATACAATCAATCTCCTAACTAGATGTTTTTTTTTTCATCCTGACTGACGTCTCCAATGCTGCATGATTATCCAGTTTCCCACAATACTATCTGAAGTGAAAACCCCTAAAATGAGGCAAGCAGCGGCACGACTGTGCAGTGGAAACGTGTCATAGGTAACTAGCAAACACATGGGAATGAAATCACAGCTTCCCTGGAGGAGGTAAGAAGGTGGGTGACCTAATTATTACGTATGATACCCTCCAGGGACACTTGCATGCTTTTCATAGCTGTGGTGTAGTGCAAAAAAACTCGACTGCGATTGGAATCTCCAGGCTCCTGAAGGAATGCTTTTGCAGTCGCACAACGGGTTTCTGTCAGCGGGGGTGGAAAGTCTTTCCTTCTATTCATTGGGCTTTCAGTTGGTGGGAGCCGCCAATTAGTTTAGCGACTGGCGAGATCAGGTTGGACAGCTCCTCATTGATCCGTGGTTTCAGAGTAATGACGCAGAGCGCTCGCCTTCTCACTCAGGCTTCAGCCAATGTGATGAGACGCAGAGTAAACAAACTGTCAATATCTGCTCTCTAATTCACTTCTCCAGTTTGCAGTCAGTTGTAAGCTGTTCATGCTGCGGTACGTTCCCCTACTTCCTATCCAGATATTAATGGCTGTTGATGTGATGGTCATGGTCATGTCTTTGCACTTTCTTGGAGAAACGCCCGAGCCTTGTGATCGATTGCTGAGGGCTATGTTTAGCTGCCAGCGTTGTACATGCTTGAAGAACGCTTATCTCGCCATTTCAAATCCCCGACGCGCCTCTCATTTCAAATTGGCATTCTGCAGAGAGATATGAGAAATCAGGCTCAGACAAATATGAGAGCCAAAATGTAATTTTGGTCTCTTATTGGAACATCTTCTCTGCACAGATGCCATTATCATTTCTCTGGATAACCATGCTGTAATTATCTTTTCATCAATACGCAATTCCATCCATCCATTCTCTTTGCCGCTTCTCCTCATTCGGGTCGCAGGAGTCTATCCCAGCTGACTTTGGGCGACAGAAAAACAACCAATTCACACTCACATTCATACCTTTGGACCATTTAGAGTCTCCAATGAAGCTAACATGCATGTTTTTGGAATGTGGGAGGAAACCGGAGTACCCAGAAAACCCCCCCACACACGGGGAGAACATGCAAACTCCACACAGAAATGCCCAAGGGAGAATCCAACCCAGGTCTTCCCATCTCCAGACTGTTACTGTGTGGCCAACATGCTAACCACGAGACCACCGCAATACGCAATTCAAATCATCAAAACTTCCAGAAGAGTTGAAGATGCCTTCTCACATTTCCACTTGTATCGAGTTGGGTACTTTTTCCAAGTTCCATGTAGGAGGTGATACACGTAGATGGAACACTTTTCAAGTTGTCTATTTATAAAGACAGTGTACAATTAAACATTTACAGTGGCGCATTGGACCTTTTTGTCATTCATTTGTTCCAAAAGGTCACATGTTAGGGCTGTACTATTTTGGCAAAAATCGGAATCATTATTAATAGTACCTCCAACCTCAATTAATGTGCGATTATCCCACTCGCAACTCTTTATTCTGTAAATATTTCTATCATTTTGAAACAAGTGAAATGAATATGCACAAATGAACAATTAAGGGTTATTTTTATTGGAACAATGGAACTGAAAACACAACTAAAATGAAAATCTTTCATGAAAAAAAAATCACATTTCATTTCCCTAAAAAAGGAGAATGAAAGAAAGTATTTCTTGCAAGCAAAATGAATTTACAAGGCCTATCCTTATACAGAATAAAATCAATTCAAATCTTATGCAAACAAAACAAACATTGCCATATCAAAACAGAAAACAATGAATCTCTTGTACAAAAATACTTAAAAAACCCTCACATTCTAGTTTTAAATTAACAGGCACGTTTTACTTAACAGTAAAAAGATATGTGCATCTCTTAACAAAAATGACTCGGTAAATGCAGATTTGACTTCCCTTGACTTTCTGTAGTAAGTCAGTGGAACTGCTGCTAGATTACACTGTCATTCACCAAATCTACAAAGATGAAGACTACTCTTCCAAATACAACTACTGACCTGTGAACAAGGCAAAATAACCCTATCAAATTTTGTCAAAGTTGAGCACTTTGGGGACTGAAAAATTAAACTTCAGACACAAAATATGCAAGAACAATGCTAAAAACCTTCAGTATGTGGAATCAAATTGTGGACCAGATAGAGCAGGGAACTCAAAAAATGCACTAAAATGAACTATTTCAAGAAAAAGTCCAAGCAGTTGATGTTTACAAAGTACAAGCAACATCCACTGACCAAGCCAAAGAAAAAAAAAGTGGTTCTGATAAGGTGGACTGGCTGTGGGAGCGGCTCCAGCACACCCCGGCAACATCAGTGAGGATAAGCAACATAGAAAATGGAGGGATGGATGGCTGTCCAAGTATGTGCAAACAACAGGTTTTCTGAGTGACAGTAGTGGAGTGAAGGTGTGGCGTAACTGTGCATGTTTTACTGCTGTGCTTTTTTTTTGATGGCCGGACGTACCGGATGCAGGAGGGGTTCAGCCGAGGTTGTGTTGCTGAAGGGACCAGAAGGTTGGTTAAGAGTTAATTTACATTTTTTAGACCGTACAAAAAGGTAAACATTTACAACAAACATAGCATCGACTACGAGTATGTTACCAAAATTATTTATTTATTTATCGGTATTAATGTTTCTTCAGTTGTTGTTTCTTAATTTATTGGTATTTATGTTTCTTATGTTCTTATTCTTTTTCTTGTGTTTTCTTTCTTTTCTTGGGAGAATGAACAGAATAAGAATTTTCATTGCATAGTAGAACTGCCTGTTCTACTGTGCATATGACAATAAAACTCTTCAATCTTGATAAGAAATGGAGAAAGAAAAGGGTATTTTCACTGGTAAGTGTAGCTTTAAAGCACTGGAAGATGGCTGGAACAGGACAGGACAGCATAATTACAGCTCGAAAATGTGTTATTTTGAAATACCTTTATTGACAAGAGAAAAAAGTCAGGTCAAAAAAGTCATTTTTAAACTATATAATAGAACACCATGAAAGTGGAACATCCATCCATTTTCTCTGCTGCTTATCCTGACCAGGGTTGCGTGGGTATGCTGGAGCCTATCCCAGCTGACTTTGGGCGAGAGGCGGGGTACATGGAGACATACAACCCTTGACACCCACATTCATACCTGTGGACAATTTAGTCCCCAAAGAAGCTAACATGCATGTTTTTGAAGAGGATTCGCAGACTGAGTCTCATGTATTGTCTCGTGAACTGAGCATCTTGTGATTAGTGACGAGTAATACAAAAAGATGGCATGTCGACTTTGTTGGCACAAAATACCGCATTTGCAGAGTTGATGTATTTTATATTTGTAAGTATGACACACAAGACGTATGAAGATACATGCCAGAAACGATTCAATTCTCTAATAGCCTCATAGTTTGCACTGCTTTATTACATTTCTTTTATCATCTTATTCCACCGCTTTATCCATTTTTCATTGTCTTTTTCCCGCCGTTGTTCTTTTCTAGTCTGATGGGATCAGATGGCGTCGGGCTGAAGATTTAGGAGAGCGACAGGAGGATTAAGTGGAGATTTGCTTTGCTTTTTGCCTGCAGGGCTGAGAGCCTTGCACCTCCCAAAAGCAGACAAGCTAGTTTATATTCCTAGAGTTAAATCTGCTGCTTTAGCCCTCCCACACTTGTCAAAATGCACTTTACATGACAACAGAGCGTCAGAAAATCCATACATGTGGCAGACAAGCTAATACTTCCCAAATTTAACGAAGGTGTTGCACTCATAATAACGCAGTGACTTTTTTTGCACAATCACTGTGAGAAGCTCATCACAGGTGATCACAGTATAATCTTGGAAAGGTTACACATTATGGCACCCTTGAAAGTTAATTAGTCTTCCAAATGAAGAGTGGAAAAATGGCACAGCATTGCAGATGAACTCCCCCACTTTTAGTGCTGTCATTTCATTAAACTTCATTTGGTATGTCCGCATGAGACATGAGGGATACTTTAGGAAGGCTTGGAGAACCTTGTGTTGTAGTACCACTCTTGTCCCCCATCAGTCACTTCATTTTTTCAGTATATTCTGGTATTGTAGTACAGCGGTGCTTTGGTTAACCTCAATCTGTTCCAGGAAGTCAGACTCTAACCAAAGCAAATTTTCTCATAGAAAATAATGTAAATCCAATTAATCAGTTCAAGACAACCAGAATGTTAACACAAAACACATTTTATAGACAATTATAGTTTTACATGCAGAAAATAATGCAAAAATAATTACATTACAATAATTATTGTTTAACGTCACTTTTACCTAGTTTTTTAATTAAAAGCACAAAAGAGTCCCACCAGTATGAGCCTAGAGTTTGTTTTTCAGAGACAACATTATTACGCCGCTGTTTGATGTGTGAAGGCAGTGTGGTAGCATGAATTAACCAGAAGTTGTGCACAGAACAAATATGCACATTAGTATTCATTAAGGTCATCAAATCTTACCTTGATGCATTCCCACCTAGTATCAGCATTTGGGAGCAAGTTCCTTGGCACACACATCAGCGAGGACCTCACCTGGTCTCACAACACCCAACAAATGATGAAGAAGTCCCAAAGGAGACTGTACTTCCTGAGAAGACTGAGGAAATTTGGCATGTCCACCACAATCCTGAGTTGCTTCTACAGATGCACTATGGAAAGTGTCCTTACCGCCTCCATCACTGTTTGGTACGGTAACTGTACAACACGTGATAGGAAGGCACTCCAGCGGGTGATCAAGACCTCACAGAACATTGTTGGGGCAGCCCTCCCCTCACTGCAAGACATTTATAAAACTAGAGTCCTACGCAGAACACACAACCTCATCAAGGACAGCACACATCCACAACACTCATTATTCACACTCCTACCGTCAGGCAGACGCTACAGGAGTTTGAAGTCCAGGACCACAAGGCTGGCAAACAGCTTTTACCCACAGGCCATCAGGCTTCTCAACGAAGCACTCACACACGCCGCACGCAACACACGCACACACTCATAGCACTTTATTTATTTATTTGTTTATTTATTTATGTATTTGTATTATTTATCTGTATTAATGTCTCTTCTGTTGTTGTTGCTTAATTTATTGGTATATATGTTTATTGTATATGTTTATGTTTCTTATGTTCTTATTCTTTCTTGTGTTTTCTTTCTTTTCTTGGGAGAATGAACAGAATAAGATTTCATTGCATAGTAGAACTGCCTGTTTTACTGTACATAAGATAATAAAACTCTTCAATCTTGAAATCTGAGGTCAAAAAAAGGGTAGAAATACAGTACAGTATAGTAGTTTCTGTGCAGCATGATACAAAGTTAGCAAACGCACAAAGGTGCGTTTAAGGACTGCTGAACAAAGTGGGACGGGTCGCCACTCGCAACAAACACCACATAAATGCAAAAACTATGGGATTTGTAACTATATTATCATTTTGTTGTTGGAAGCAGAAATGTGTTATGGATGTAAAAGAGAGAGACAAAAAGCATTTTGAAAAAGTCATTTATTGAAAACAATGAAACTGAAATAGGCTGTTTATCACCTGATCAAAAGTTTAGGACCTCAGGCTATAAAAGCCCAAATGTGCTCCAAATGTTGATGTAGTGTCATCATTGACATGGTCCGTCAACACCCACGCCCTCTACAAGAAGGGCCAGAGTCGCCTCCACCTGCTGAGGAGACTGAGGTCCTTTGGTGTGTGCAGGACTCTTTTACGGACCTTTTATGACTCTGTGGTGGCCTCAGCCATCTTCTATGCTGTGGGCTGCTGGAGAGGGGGCAGCACGGACAGGGACAGGAGCAGGATCAATAGGCTGATCAGGAGAGCGAGCTCTGTCCTGGACGGTCCTCTGGACTCCGTGGAGGAAGTGGGGGAGAGAAGGATGTTGGCTAAGCTGACATCCATCATGGACAACACCTCTCACCCGCTACATGACACTGTGGGTTCCCTTAGCAGCTCCTTCAGCAGTAGACTGTTACACCCACGGTGTAAGAAGGAGAGGTTCCGCAGGTCCTTCATACCGACCGCTGTCATGCTCTACAACACCTGCACCATTTTATATTCACTATGTCACTATGCATTCTTTACTTGTGTATGCTGCTGTAACAGGTGAATTTCCCTGCTGTGGGATTAATAAAGTACTACTACTACTACTACTACTACTACTACTACTACTACTACTATACAATCCCACTGTCATGCCCTCCTGATGGTGAAGCTAAGAAGCTTTCTCTTTTCCAACATGGTGGGATTGTGGAGCTGCAGAAGCAAGGCCTCTCACAGTGTGCCATGGCTGCTAAGGTTGGGGGCAGGAAATCAGTCATTCTACGTTTTGGAAAGATCCTGAGCATTATGGAACTAAAAGATCAAGTGGTAGACCCAAAAACATTACTGATTGGCTGTCCATCAAGACACAGGGCAGTCTTCCACCTACATGAAGGCCTCACTGGTGCCGACTGCAGCGCAATAACCATCAGACCATTTCTACCCGGCACAGTGGAGGGGGGTCCATCATGGTCTGGGGTGCTTTTTCATTCAGTGGAACACCGGAGCTTCAGGTGGTGCGGGGTCGTCAAACGGATACGGCGGGCATGCCTCATGACCGAGGGCCCTGGTCTGTGTGGTACCAGCTGGGTTCTTCAACAGGACAACGCTGCAGGTCACAATGCTGGCTTGACCAGGGACTTCTTCAGGGAGATCATCATCACTCTTTTGGAGCATCCTGCATGTTAAATCCCATAGAGAACATTTGGGGATGGATGGCAAGGGAAGCTTCTAAAAATGGCCATCACTTCCAGACAGTTGATGCCCTTGGTGAAGCCATCTTCACCACTTGGAGCAATGTTCCCACTAGCCTCCTGGAAACACTGGCATCAAGCATGCCCAAAGCCATCTATGAAGTGATGAACAAGAACGGTGGAGCTCCTCATTACTGAGTCCTACTGACAACACTTTTTCTCTGCTTCGGAGAGTTTTTGGTTCTTTTTTGAGCGATGGTCTTAAACTTTTGATCAGCTGATAAACAGCCTATTTCAGTTTAATTGTTGTTTTCAATAAATGGCTTTTTCAAAGTGTTTTTTGTCTCACCCCCCCTTCTTGTTTTGCATATTGTAGCTCTACTTAAAACCTCATGAAGATCCAAATGTGCAACATGATCATTCTAGACATTTTTCAACTGCTGTTAAGATGTTGATCAGGAGCGTATGTATCAGAGACACCCCTCTATGTTCGTTGGGCTAAGACAAAGATTCTCCTGTTTTCTTGCTTGATCTACCATCAGTCCTGCTACCCTATTTTTCTATCTCAATCCCAACCGGTCAAGACAGATGGCTGCCCCACAGAGCCTGGGTTTTGGTTTCATCCCCAGAGGGAGTTTTTCCTTGCCTTCGTTGCCAAGTGCCTGCTCATGTGGGGTTTCAGTTGGATCTCTTTTTTTCATTTATAAGCGTGAGCTCCATGTGTAACGTGCCATGAGACAACTGTGATTTGGCGCTGTATCAGTGAATTGAATTCATGCCAACAATGTGATCAGTAATCCAATTGACTGAGAAGAAAGTTTGCAGTTAGTTTTAGAAAATAGCCTGAATGACGACCCAAACTAGAATGCAGCGGCCTCAGAACTAACATGGAAAGACACTGCCACAATTTCAAAATACAAAATAGTGCCTCCGCTGGCTGTAGACACATATTGCACTCTATTTTGCCTCAATCGCCTCAAAAGAATGGTTCGGAAAACAAGGGTACACACAATTCAGAACAAAAGCCACTGTGTCAGACACTGTTTTTAAATGAAGCATTATAATATTACTGTAGGAATATACAGAGGTACCTCGCTTCACGTCCGGTTATTGCATGTTTCAGTTAACATCCACATTTTATCCTAAAATTGTGCCATGGTTTGCATTTACTTGTTTGTTTAGCATCTAGTTTGTTTACGACGCCAGTATTGTGGTACTTGCACGTGGTCACGCAATGGATTGTGGACTGCGGGCACCATTTTAGGTCAACGTTTGTTTATATCAGTTGTAGATAGATTCACATGGGCTGCACAAAAGAGAAAAGGGTGCAAGACCTCCCAATTTCACGGCTTAAAGAGAAGACCATCGTCATTTCAGAGGTATGTAAATGTGACGGGAGCGGCTCCGTCATCGGCTGCGGTGCACACAGGGCTACTCCGGCTCCCGTGTAACAGTCTATCAACCCGGCGGCACATGGAGGATGATACCTGGTGTTTTTGTCATTTTACATCCATAACACATTTTTGCTTCCAACAACAAAACAAGCATTGAAACTTACTGTCGCATGTTCACACCATCCACAGTCACACACAGCACACGTCACTACACACCTTAGAAGAAATCCTCACCACTGCGCTTAAGTGATGTCACTACCACCAGCGGTTCTTTTTCATTTTGTGTGTTAAACGGCAAGGTACAGGTTTGTTGATTCCAGAACATTGATATTTGGTTTGGTATATATTTTTTTGATTTTTTTTAAATTGCGGTTGCAGCAGAATGTTTATTTTGTTTGATGGTTTGTGGGTTTTTTTTTCCCCCCCAACAAAACTCTGTAGTGATGTTAAATCTTCAATTGTCAATTCATTTGTAGTTATTTTTGCCTCATTTTCTGCATGTAAAACTAATTATTGTCTCTAAAAAGAGATCTGTGATACTCCCGTTTTTTTCAATTTTTTGCTATTTTATTGTTAATTTTGGACATTCAACACACTCACGCAGTACATTACAACAGAGAGACACTTTTGAACATCGGCAGGGTTCACCATGAACTTTCATTTAGCCTCTCAGACTTTGCCTTTCTTCTGCGCCGGGAGAACGCAGCAGCCTGCGGGCCTGGTGAGCTGAATACCCGGCGAGCAAAGCATCCGAGGCGTAAACGAGGCAAGCGGACCGGCCTGCATGCTAGGCTAAAAGCTAGAGCGACTAGGCCACCGCTACCAAGCCTGCTGCTAGCCAACATCCACTCTCTTGAAAACAAGATGGACGAACTACGAGCAAGGATTACAGCTCAATGTGAGATCAGGGAATGCTGTGTCCTCACCTTCACAGAAACCTGGCTGACGGAGGATATACCGGACTCGGCGATCCAGTTGGAAACATTTGCTGCTTACCGGGGAGATCGGACTTTAGCGTCTGGTAAACACAGAGGTGGCGGCGTCTGTGTTTACGTAAACAAACGGTGGTGCACAGACGTACAGACGATGGAAAAGCACTGCTCGCAGGACATTGAGCTGCTGATGGTGAAATGCAGACCTTTTTATTTGCCTCGTGAGTTTAGCGCTGTGTATTTAACTGCTGTTTACATCCCACCACGAGCTAACACTGCTAACGCACTAGGCCTCCTGCATGACATCATTGATAAACACGAGACCAAACACCCAGACGCTGTATTCATTATATCTGGCGATTTCAACCACTGTAACCTCAGGAATGTCCTCCCCAAATATTACCAGCATGTGAGCTTTCCCACAAGGGAAAATAACATCCTGGACCAAGTCTACAGCAACATGAAAGGTGCTTTGAAGGCTGTTCCAAGACCCCACTTTGGAAAGGCTGACCACATCTCTATATTCCTTTATCCAACATACGGACAACTTCTTGTCCGTATGTTCAAGCTCCCCCTGTAAGTACAGCAGTTAAAGTGTGGAATGAAGAAACTGATCAAGTACTTCAGGACTGCTTTGGCTGCACAAAGATTGTACTGTTGATTTGGATGAATATGCTTCTGCTGTTACTGGCTACATTAGCACATGCATAGAGACTGTTACCACCACCAAGTACTACAGAAAATACCCTAACCAAAAACAGTGGATGAACTGTGATGTAAGGGCTAAGCTACGTGCTCGTTCGACTGCATTTGACATGGGCACCGCTGATGACTACATAAAGGCCAGATATGACCTGAGGAGGTCCATACAAGAGGCCAAAAAACAGTACAGACAGAAGCTGGAGGGCTACTATTCCACCTCAGACCCTCGGCGCATGTGGGCGGGGCTCCAGCACATCACAGACTATCGACAGCGGAGTAGCGTAGCCACGTCCAGCCAAACCACACTTCCAGATGAGCTGAATGAGTTCTATGCCCGCTTTGACACCCAAACTCCTGATGAGCAGAGAGGGTGGCTGGACTTGGGGAGCACACAGGACTCACCTCATGGTGACATCAGCTGATGTGCGCAGGGTTCTGAACAAAACAAACCCACGAAAAGCAGCAGGCCCAGACAACATCTCAGGACGTGCACTTCGGGTTTGCTCATCAGAGCTAGCTGATGTGCTTGCTGACATATTTAACCTGTCGCTTGCACAAGCATCTGTACCGACCTGCTTTAAGTCCACCACCATAGTGCCCGTACCCAAGAAGAGCAACGTGACCTGCTTGAATGACTATCACCCTATAGCACTCACTCCTATTGTTATGAAGTGCTTTGAAAGAATAGTCATGACCCACATCAAAAAGAGCATCCCGGCAACTGTGGACCCTCTACAGTTTGCATATCGCCAGAACCGGTCCACGGATGATACAGTCAACACTGCCATCCACACAGCCCTTTCTCACCTACAGGGCCAGGACACATGTCAGAATGCTATTTATAGACTATAGCTCTGCTTTTAATACAGTCAGCCCCCACAAACTCACAGATAAGCTCCTCACACTTGGCCTGTCTCCCTCCCTCTGTAACTGGGTGTTTAACTTTCTAACAGGCAGGCCCCAGTCAGTCAGAGCCCACAATCGCACATCCAGCTCAAGAATTGTGAGCACTGGGACCCCACAGGGGTGTGTGCTGAGTCCGCTCCTCTACACGCTCTTCACCTACGATTGCGTGGCCTCCCAGAACAACACCAGCATCATTAAATTTGCGGATGACACTACAGTCATCGGCCTGATCACTGGTGGTGTTGAAACATCATACAGAAGAGAGGTGGCGGACCTCATAGCTTGGTGTCGTGATAACAATCTCCTTCTCAATACAGAGAAGACTAAAGAGATGATCATCGACCCAAGAACAAGGGAAAAGGAGCCGCATAGACCCCTGTTTATTGATGAGACTGAGGTGGAGAGGGTGAAAACCTTCAAGTTCCTTGGCACACACATCAGCGAGGACCTCACCTGGTCTCACAACACCCAACAAATTCTGAAGAAGTCCCAAAGGAGACTGTACTTCCTGAGAAGACTGAGGAAATTTGGCATGTCCACCACAATCCTGAGTTGCTTCTACAGATGCACTATGGAAAGTGTCCTTACCGCCTCCATCACTGTTTGGTACGGTAACTGTACAACACATGATAGGAAGGCACTCCAGCGGGTGATCAAGACCTCACAGAACATTGTTGGGGCAGCCCTCCCCTCACTGCAAGACATTTATAAAACTAGAGTCCTACGAAGAACACACAACCTCATCAAGGACAGCACACATCCACAACACTCATTCTTCACACTCCTACCGTCAGGCAGACGCTACAGGAGTTTGAAGTCCAGGACCACAAGGCTGGCAAACAGCTTTTACCCACAGGCCATCAGGCTTCTCAACCAAGCACTCACACACGCCACACACGCACACACTCATAGCACTTTATTTATTTATTTATTTGTACCATTTATCGGTATTAATGTCTCTTGTGTTGTTGTTGCTTAATTTATTGGTATATATGTTTATGTTTCTTATGTTCTTATTCTTTTTCTCGTGTTTTCTTTCTTTTCTTGGGAGAATGAACAGAATAAGAATTTCATTGTATAGTATAACTGCCTGTTTTACTGTGCATATGACAATAAAACTCTTGAGTGTTCACATTTTTGTGTGTCTGGAACGGATCAATGGGATCTTCTATAGGAAAATTTGCTTTGGTTAGAGTCGGTTTTGGTTTGTGTTGGACCTTCTGGAACAGATTGTTAACCAAGGTACCACGGTATATACTTTAGTAAAAAAGTTAGTTTTGAGTTTACTTTTAAAAAGAGCGTGTCTGCCCCCCCGTTCCTGTCCATGCTTCAAAGGAAGCTGTCCTACCACGTCTCTGCGCTACAGAAAGACATCCGTCCAAAGATCCCAAAATGTCTGCTCAGTACCAAGAAGAGCTGGATAAGCTTGGACAGTCTAGATTTGTCAACAAAATTCCCAGTGAGCAGGTAGACAAACCAGCTGAAACCTGGTACTTCCCACATCACATGGTTGAAAACAACAAACCCCGAGTTGTGTTTGACTGCTCCTTTGAGTACATGGGACTATCCCTGAACAAATTTCTCTTGCCTGGTCCTGTCCTTGGCCCCTCTCTCCTGGGAGTTCTCTCCGATTTCACAGGCCATAGCCATCTGTGGAGACATCAAGGGCATGTTTCATCAGGTACGCCTCCTGGAGGAGGACAGATCCTTGTTGCGTTTCATATGGAGAGATGCAGTCAGACCAGGAGCCCAGTGACTTAATGGCAAGTGCTGCCATTTGGAACAACCTGTAGCCCCTGCTGTGCCACCTATGCAGTTCAGACACATTCAATATCACTCTGAAGGCAATGAGGAGGTCTTAAAATCTGTCCAACATTGCTTTTAGACAATTGCCTCCAGAGCTTCCCATCCCTTGAAGAGGCCAAGTCCCTCATTGACAAAATGAGACCCCTGCTGGCTAAGGGAGGATTTGACATTAGACAACGGGCCAGTAATGATCCAGTTGTAATCCAACATCTCCCCCCAGAGGCCAAGTGTAAAGCTACTGAACTGTGGCTCTCAGAGCATGGAGACCCCAAAGCGCTGACACTTGGCCACCAATGGAACTGCTCCACAGACATGCTGGGTTACAAGAACAGGTCAGTTCCCTACCATCAGCCTACAATGAGGAACATCTACAAAGTGCTGGCCAGTCAATATGATCCTCTGGGCTTTCTGACCCCATTCACAACCCGTGCAAAGATCTTGGTGCAGGACCTATGGAAACAGGAGAAAGGATGGGACAACATCAAAAATGAGGACTTGTTGGAGGAATGGCAAACCTGGGAAATGGAGCTCCAGAATCTCCCTGACATTCTCTTCCCTCGCTGTTATCTGCCCCCGTTTATTGATGCAGCCACTTCAGACTCATCTGCATGTATTCTGTGACGCCTCAGAACGTGTGTATGGGGCTGTCGCTTACCTTCAGAGCACAGACAAACATGGCCACACCCATGTCAGCTTCATCATGGCCAGGTCTCGCATAGCCCCCAAGCGCCAACTATCAATCCCTCGCCTTGAGCTATGTGCAGCCCTCTTTGGTGCCCAGTTGGCCAATCTTCTCAGCTCTGAACTCACCATTCCCCTACAGTCAGTCAACCTTTGGACCCTTTATTTTCTGTTCTTGTCTAGAACCATGGCAAACCCAATTGTGGCAAAATAAACATTGTTAATCCAATTGAAAATGTTTCCTGGTGGTATCCGGCTCAAAGGACCATTTGTTGGAAATAATGTAGTTCTACTGGAGCCACATACCACCAGGAAATGTTTTCAATTGAATTAATGTTTATTTTGCCACAATTGGGTTTGCCATGGTTCTAGACAAGAACAGAAAATAACATTCAGTAATATAAAGTATCAAAAGGTTTTACATTTCGAATCAACTGAGGTCATATTAGAGCAAATGAATGAAACAACAAATAAAGTATCACATCAGCACATTGTAGAAGTCACTTACATTGATGTGGTTTCAATAGCATGGCATGTTGGAACCAAGGACAAAAGGATGATTGTTTGTTTGGACAGCACCTTTATAGGAGGCATCCCAGGAAGTGGGCGGGTCCCACTAAGACTGGTGCTGGGGATCTAAATATTCAGTGCCTCCCTCTGGAGAGGAGGGGAAGTGCAGGGAATGAGTTTATTTCTGACACACTTCTTGCAGTCTTATTTTAAGAGAAAACCTATTCCTTTCAAGCGCTTGTGACACCAAAATAAGTTTGAAGAAAACAATAACAAAATGAAAAGCACTCACTTCATAAAATGTTTTTGTCATGCTGCTGTCATCCGCCAATAAAAAAAACTATAAAATACGAGCAAGATTTCTAAACCGCCACCATCTCGGCTGTCACGTCACATCAAGAACACGTTCCGGGAACGCGATTCAAACTAATACAGCATGAACGCACAACAAAGCCAAGAAAGTGACAGTGACAACAATAAAACAAGAATAACATTCACTGATGGTTATATAAACATGGAACCCACCAACAGAAACATTACACTCCCGTCTTTCAACAGAAAAAGAAGTTTGTTTCTCCCTTTTTCCGTTCTTTGGTAATCAGCAGTAGAACATAGGTAAGTTTCTGGAAAATATCAGTTCCTGACTAGAAAAGTGAGAGAAGCAGCTTTTTGTGAAAAGATACATTTCAAGCAGAACTTTCACTTTGACACAAATATTTTTTGCATTTGTGACATCTCAAATATCTAAACAACTACACCACAACATCAACAACAAAGGCTTGTTAAAACAAGCCTAATAAATAAATAAATAAATAAATAAATAAATAAATAAATAAAATAAAATAACAATTTATTTACAAATATAACACCATGAACTATTTACAATTTTTACATTTGGAAATTAACTATGTGTGTTCAGTTCAGCACGTGTGCGTGTGCGCTCGCTTGTGCATGTGCAGGCGTTAAACTTTCCCTACAATGCGTAACCTTCTGCATGCTACACAACTCCAAGCACTCTCACTTCCTCCTTGCTGTCATGTGTGTTTTTTCCATTCAAAGTCACATGACCAGCTCTTATCCGTTTTTATGGCTTAAAACTGCTGTAAGAGTGACATCCTTTAGTGTGCCGTTGCATCATCATCTCTTTTTGCCTCTCACGCAATAAAACGTAAAAAACGTTTTTGGGATCGGGTGTTCAGGATTATAAAAACTACAGTTGGGCTGCCAATCGATTAAAATATTTACTTGCGATTAATTGCATTTTGTCTCAGAATTAATTACATTGATTGCAGATGAATTCTTTTATAATCTATAATAAGTTGGGATGGAAATCTCTGTGGTAAACGATTTCATACGCAACTACGATACGGTGACTGCATCAAATTTTATGTTTTAATTTATTTAAGAAATTATATACAATTACAAGTCCCACAGGTTTTGCATGTTTAATGCGAACAGTGTTTTGTCCCACCGTTTGACAGTCCTTGAATGCACCTTCTTACTTTGTCCTATGCTGCACAGTACTACTACAGTACTACTACTATACTGTATTTTTACACTTTTCTTTCACCTCATATCAGCTCCCAAATGCTGATACTATGTGGGAATGCATCAAGGTCAGATTTGATGACCTTATTGAGTGCGAGTGTGCATATTTGTTTGTTACACAACTGCTCAGAAAAGCAAAGTCCACTGTAATATCAATGAAAAAAATACCGGCTAAATTGTGCTTCAGTACCTTCCTGCTTCTCTCTGGCAAGTTGACGACGACGTAGTCCGTGACAGTTCCAATGACAGTGACAGTAGATACGTTGCGAGAGCCACCTGCCGGGGCTTTGAAGCTACAGTAAATTTACCAATCAAAGTACCTCTTTCTTTCTCCTTTTCTGCTCAATATTGGCTCCAGCTTGTAGATACACGGTGACAACTACGCCGTCGCCTGAGGGTCAAACAGGAAGTGCGCACGTTAATTGCGCGTCAAAAACAAAAGTGCCGTTAAAGGAAACTTTGGTTAACGAGTGAAGGACACGTTAACTTTGACACAACTTATAAAAAATGGAAAAAGTTATAAATACGTCTTTGGTACTGAAAGAGTTAACGGATGTGGATTGAGTTACTGCCACCTTGGCACGCTTTTCCACGGGCAAACGTCTTCTGGCTTTTTGACTTTTTATTTCCATCAGCATCCGTGCTTGTGTTTTCCACGGTGTCAGTCGGGGAAAGATAATCGTGTTAGCTGATGGTACAAACACGCCTGTAATGCACACACAGTCCCGACTTTATCTGAGGTGCAGAATCAAAATGATTGTCGTCAAACTTCGCTGGAATACCAAAGCATCTGACGAATGGCCTCTTTTGGAAATGTGAACAAACTTACTCCACCTCCCCGAGTGTTCCCGCCTTCCACATGACGAGCGGGCATAATATCAAAAAGTATACCACAAACAACAGAAATTCATCCAAAACCATTCCAGTCAGCGGCAACTTCCGGCTGGGAGGCTTCTCTTCCTTTTTCTTCTCCAGTTTTCCTCTGGAGACTGCTTTCAGTCATGGAAAAAACGTTGTAACAATACGGGACATATAACTGCCGGATCGCTGATCATCAGCAATGATCAAGCAGTGTAGTGGTCTTCTTGGCGAGCTGGAACGGTTGCTCGTGCTTTGGCTTTGACTTTTTAGTACTGTTTCATGTTTTCATGTGTGGAGAGGACGGAGAAATGTGTGTGAATTGGAGATATACACGATGTTGGGATTGAGCGCTGCTGTTGATGTGCTAAGGTCGGCATAAAGTAAAAAAAAAAAAAAGAGTGTGTGCCTGTGACATTACACTTATAGAAAGCGCCCTCTTATTTAATAATTTCGCTGACATTTTACAGACTATTTTCGATTCTCGTGCAAAGTGCGTCCCTTTTTGATTCCGCAACTTTTGCATGCAACTCCGCTTAAATGACAAGACTGTGCTCTGCATGTCAGTTTTTAAAACGGATGAATTAATAATTCATCCTAGGGTAGCCCGCCCCCCATTTCGCAAACCCCTGAACTACCAGAGAAAGTATGATTGTTCCATTGCATTTGCATGTTTATGTTGCGTTCCCAGTGCAGAGTGACGTCCCCTTGTTGGGAAATGGCAACAGGTCGCTTGTGTGTCAAGGTGTCACCGTCGCTCATTTCCCCCTCATCTGTGAGGCTAAATGCCTGCAGTTATGAACACCCGCGATACTCCACTCTCTCCCGCTCTTTCACCCACTTCTTTTCCCCACGCAGTCATTATCTCCCTCCATCTCCCCGTCCATCACTCCCCCCTATTGGCTCTTTAAATGGCCTGCTGGGGTCTGCCGATGTACACACGTACCTCCAATGTCTCCACAGGTCACGGCTCCAGGCTATCTGACGGTGTTTATGTGGGGAATGACATGGTGTTCGAATTTGCATTGTTGGCTGTTGCCATGCCAACAGTAGTTACACTTACATTGGCCTGTCATGATAACAAATTTGCTGCACGATCATTGTCCTACAAATTATAAAGGTTGTTGTCAACATTATTTTGAGACCATTTTTTCATGAATGGAATGATATGTGCCATAACAATGCGAGTACACCGCATCCAAAGCAATACATTTTAGTTTCTCAAGAGTATTTAACATTGTTATTGGAATGGCAGCTTTTAAATCTAATAAAAAAACACCAAAAAGACTGAAAAACCCAATGAAAATAAAATGGACCCCGTCTCTTTTTGCAAAAAATTGCACTTAAATAACAATCACAATCAATCACAATATTTCTGATTTTGAATCAGTGTCACTTTCGCTACTGTCTGAATATTAGGGAAAAAATGGAGTAATACCCCGGACATACTGTGAAGTTGACATTGTGTGTCATTTATACCACAAAGTGTTTCAAACAGCGTGGGGAAGAAAGACAAAGTAAGAAGCCAAACACTCACTTCCTCACGGAATGGGAGGAGAACAGTTTTTCACCCTATCAGGCCATGGCTGACTTCATGAATCCATCCATCTTCTTTCACGTATCCGATGCAGTGTCCAAGGTCATGTAATGCAACGTCATGTCTCATCAATGTGACATTACTGACACCTAGTGGCCACAATACAACATATGACTTGTCTGTCAATATTTTGGACTAATAATAAGCCGTAGTCAACCACCAAGCAGTGGTCATTTATCAGTGAATTCATTTTTGAAAAAGCGCGGTAGAGCGAGGGAGCCATGTTGGGACTGCGATGTAGCGAGGGATGACTGGAATGTGGCAGACAGTAACCAGGAGGCACCAAGCCAAAAAGGTGCATGAAAGTGGAGATGGTTGAAGATGAGCATCCTAATTCTATTTAGAAGTTGAATGCTTTATTCAGAAACACATGATTATAGACCTATCAACGTGGATGCATTTTTTCCTACTGCGCACGCATATTCACACTTGAGTATGCTTTGCTGCTCTCCAGATACTCATTTTGTTGCATTCGCCACTTTTAGTTTCAAATTCAATCTGTGAAGCCTGGATGAAGATCATGTGTCAAGGCATCGGCATCCGCGACACCGGCTCACTCCTCCCCCTGCAAACCCTCCCCTCACTGCAAGACATTTATAAATCTAGAGTCCTACGAAGAACACACAACCTCATCAAGGACAGCACACATCCACAACACTCATTATTCACACTCCTACCGTCAGGCAGACGCTACAGGAGTTTGAAGTCCAGGACCACAAGGCTGGCAAACAGCTTTTACCCACAGGCCATCAGGCTTCTCAACGAAGCACTCACACACGCCGCATGCAACACACGCACACACTCATAGCACTGATCATATTATTGTTGCCTTTAATTGTTTATTGTTGTTTTTATTATTATTGTCTCTTCTGTTCTTATTCATTTTCTTGTGCTTTCTTTTTTGGGAGAATGAACAGAATAAGAATTTCATTGCGTAGTATAACTGCCTGTTTTACTATGCACATGACAATAAAACTCTTCAATCTTGAATCTTCAACTAATACGCAGCTGCAATGTGTCCTACCACAACTATGCAGGCCACACTCAGAACTACGGTGAACACGGCCCTGCACATTGACTTTGTCACTGCATCAAAGAGATCAGCGTGTGGATGCAAAACAAACTTTCTCCAGCTAAACTCAGACAAAGCTGAAATCATTGTCTTTGGCCCACAGAAACAAAGAGAAAGTGTTATTAGCCACCTTGAGCCTCTTGAAACCTGATCATCAGGTTAGAAATCTCGGGGTAATAATGGACTCAGATGTGGACTCTAACAGCCACATGAAATCAATAACATCATCGGCTTTTTAGCACCTAAAAACATGGCAACATGAAGGGAATAGCGTCTAAGCCAGATGTAGAGAGACTAATCCATGCCTTTGTCTCCAGCAGGCTGGACTACTGTCACGGCCTTCTCACCGGGCTCTCTAAACCAGCTGTAAAACAGCTGCAGTACGTCCACAATGCTGCTGCTCGAGTCCTGACTAGAACCAGGAAACAGGACCATATTAGTCCAGTACTTTTCCTGCCGCTCAGAGAATAGACTTTATAACAGCTCTGCTTGTTTACAAGTCTTTTCACGGTCTTGCGCCAAAGTACATCTCTGACATGTTAGAGCCACATAAACTATCTCCAGCTCTGGGAAGCTCAGGGAGGGGTCTCCTCCGGGTGCCCAGAGTCAGGACTAAACCTTTCTGTTTTATGCAGCCAAAATCTGGAAAAGTCTTCCAGAAGATGTGTGACAATCCTCAACTTCTGCAATGTTCAAGTCCAGGCTGAAAACACTTCTATTCAACTGTGCAAAGCACAGCTGAAAGTATTTCATCTGCACTCTTCATTCTTAATCTGTTCCGTCTTATGGGATGATTTATGAATTTTATGTCATGACTTTAGAATGATTTGATGTTTTATGGGCCGCACGGTGGTCTAGTGGTTAGCACGTTGGCCACACAGTAACAGTCTGGAGATCAGGAAGACCTGGGTTGGATTCTCCCTTGAGCATTTCTGTGTGGAGTTTGCATGTTCTCCCCGTGTGTGGGGGGGGGGGTTTCTGGGTACTCCGGTTTCCTCCCACATTCCAAAAACATGCATGTTAGCTTCATTGGAGACTCTAAATGGTCCATAGGTATGAATGTGATTGGTTGTCTATATGTGCCCTGCCATTGGCTGGACACCAGTCCAGGGTGTACCCCGCCTGTCGCCCCAAGTCAGCTGGGATAGGCTCCAGCATACCCGCGACCCTAATGAGGAGAAGCGGCATAGAAAATGAATGGATGGACTGATGCTTTATGAAATTATTTTATGAAGTGATTTCACCCTTCTTTTCCATAAAGCACTTTGAATTACTTTGTGTACAAATTGTACTCTATAAATAAACTTTCCTTGCCTTTATAGGAGGAATAGATGCGTCCCATTATGTGCATTCTTAGCAGCCTCTTTGTACCTGTTTTTATATTTTTAGAACGCACAGAAAAGACATTTGTGTGCAAGTATGCAGTGCAAGTTGAAGAATTGATTTTCAGTGAAACTTTATTGCAAGTTGGGCTTTTTAATGGGATTTTCCAACATGAATTGGGTAGTCAATGTTAAAATATTGTGGAACACAAAGTTGAAAACAATCCATTTAGGGACACTGGTAAAGCTTTGATTTGTCTGGATTTCTAAACTATTTTTACCATAATCTAAAATGCGTCTGTGTAGGCTCTCAGTCGTACAGGAGTTGTCCATCGAGGGAAAGGCTTCTTGAGACGTCATCTGTACTTCTGTGAAGAAGGTGTCGGATGTTTTGCTCCGGCAGGATAGGATTATACCACAACTCCGCCCAGGCTTAGTGTAAGGAACCAATAGGAGGAGGGTGTTGGCACACCAATTCCGCCCTCTCTTACTGTATTTAAGGCCTAAGCTACCAGCACTTATTAGTTCGCTGACGAAGCTCTTCGGATGAGGAGCGAAACGTCCGACACCTTCTTCACAGAAGTACAGATGACGTCTCAAGAAGCCTTTCCCTCCATAATCTAAAATGTGTAATATAAGTAGTAATAATACTAATACTAATAATATAATACAATAATGGAAGCAGAAATACTCAAACTGTCACCATCATAAACTTTTATTAACAGGAGAGTCTTGATTGTCACTCAAGTGTAAAAAGAAGTTTATAATACTAAAAAGTTGTATTGCTTTGAATGAGTCGTTATGTAACTTCTGGCGTTTCTGTTGGAGTAAGAGTTGCAAAAAAGCCAAAGAAAAAGCAGTTCATCCTGAGCTCTTGTGAGGTACGCTGACGTATTGTTTTTTCTCACCATGGTGCTCTACATAGCGTGGGCTGGGGCGTAGTTTTGCCTGTGTGAAGAAAACGAGTTATTATTTTTTGCTATTTAAATGTCAGTGTAAAGTGTAAAAAGAAGTTTGGTAATAGCAAGAAGAGTAAGACACGTATTAAACCAAGCTAATGGTTCAACTGGAGTTTTACTGCTTTGAATGCAAGTCTGCTGACGACATAAATAATTTTAATTTCATCCTTCGTGCAACTTCAGAGGCATATTTTTCAGACATCTAAGTGTGGGAAAAAGGCATATCAGGCCCGAGGCTCCAGTCTATTTTTTATGACAGCATACAGCCTTTAATTCAACCACTTTGTGTCGGTTGACTGCTTGCACTGCGTTTCACAGTCTTGTGCTTGTCTTCTCGGCACACGTCTTTCTCATGCTTCACTGCCCGTCTGATAAAAGCGCAGAAGGGTGAGCGCAGCACGGGAGGGGGGGCAAGGGTGAGGGAGATTAGGATACTGGGGGAGACGAGGTGCAGGGAAATAATGGAGAGCGTGAGTGGAGTGGGTGGTTGAGCTTGAGAGGAGGAGGGCAAGCAGGCAGGCGGCAGGAAAGATACGAGCAGGACCCTAAGAAATCCCTTTCATTTTTTTCCTTTTACATTTTTTGAATTCCGTTTTTAACCTTTTCCACGTATTTCACCAGCGTAGAGTGTGTGTTTTTTGGGTTAGTGACTAAAATGTCCTTGAATTAAATGCAAAAATTCTCACATTTATTGATGCAATACATCACCAAATGTTGATGGCTGGATTTGATTATTGATGTGAAATTTGGTCTCGTTTTCTTTTTAAATGCAATTTAGGTGTCAAGATAATTGTGTTGTATTGAAACAATAGGGTTTCATCACACTTGATATTCACATAAGCTTGTCTGTTTGATGCAAATTAAGGCAAAATGAGGTTCAGATAAAAATGGCTTCAATGCAAAATAAGACCCCTGCAATTCATGATTGGCCAATTTGGTCCAGTAATTGATATTCTTTCATGACTTTTTCATGCCTTATTTTTTCTACCCAATTAGATGAGTTGTGGCAAACAGCGCTCTTATTTTGAAGTGTGTTCTGTGTGTTGAGAATGGTTAATATGAGCTGAAAAAAGACAAGAAGCACATTTATTCTTGCACAAATGTGCTTCTTGTCTTTTTTCACTCCCAACTTGTACAACTTCAGCGGGCAAACGCTTGCTTGCATTAAAGCGGGAAAACGCAACACGGTGAAAATGTACTCATCATCCTGAGTGGGGCACACACAGCCGCACTTGCATGCTCTGCTAAACTAAGCTGACCCCGCTAGCTTAGTAAAGGAGTTTTTCCGCAAACTTTCGCCAGTGTTTTGGGTCGCCATTTTGACAGGTGTGGGGGGGGGGTTTAGTGTTTTTTGATGAGATTCCGCCACGTGTATGTATGACACTTTATGTCAATTTCAGCAAGATTCCGCGTTTCATGGAAATTTCTGCTTTAATCGGCCAATTCCGTTAACAGGAACCCTACACGAGGTCCGTTATTCACAATTTGAACTCTGGTTTTATGAGAACACACCAACTGGTAAGTAATTGTTGTACAATTTTGGTGACATCATCACGATGCAATGGGATCCACAGCCGTTCAGGCGTCTGAGTCAACAAAGGGGTGAGGATCTGCATTGTTAGGACTTCTTTGGTGGACCCACAGCTGGTTGTCTCTCCACTGTCTAATTACAGCCTGGATGATGAAGGCCAGCAGGCTAAATCTAAAATGTCCATCCTGTGGCCAATCAGGCATGTGCGCATTCTTCATAGCCTGTGCATGCATGCGGGCGGGGGGTGGGGGGCAACAAGCTATTGATTCTCTGTAGTGTGTTGAAATGGAATAGAAATACTCAAGTGTCTCGTGCTGTGAGAAATGCACCTATCTTGTACAATGACTGAGCAGGTGCGTGGCACAACATAGACGGGCTAATTCTTCAGGGCAAGACTCTGCGGTCTGCCTGCAGCTCGCTTGGAAAAGAAGCCAAATTAATTGTAAGACAACCTGAACGGTCCAGTTGCCATCCATTCCGTGCCCTGAGAATAGAAACGTGTCATCATTGATGATAATCAATCAACTTAAAGGTGTGCTGTTGTACAAAGGGGACATGGACATGGTCCGACTCCTAGCTCAATACGCCCGCCATGTGTATACGCCCATCACTGGACTGAAGACAGCTTTGTTGAAAAAACAAACCAAAAAACCTTTGAAAACCCAATGAAATGTCAAAGTAAATGTAAATGTAAAATGGATAAGATAAGTAGAACGCAGTGCAGCATGTGATATGTCATCCTGATGCTAATGTCTGCCTTAATTGGCCCTTAGAGGTTCAGTTTGTTGCTGATAGTCAGGAAGCACACAGAGCACAAGATCTGATCTTCTGCTGCCAGAGCAGACCCAGCATGCTCTTTGCCACCAGCGATGTTGGAGGGGTGCCTCTGCGGTCACACATTGATTTTTATGTTTGCACTTTGGTTCAGTAGCTCTCTCAACTCTCTCTACGCTTGAAACTTGTTTTCTTCTTCTCATCGCCTGCATCTTGGGTGGTGTTGTTCCTCACTGTCACGTGTTCACTCAAAAACCTCGTGCATACCAACAAACATGAACAGAGTGTCGTACGATAACCGTTCACCTACTGTGAACATGGCACAATAAGCATCACAATGACCCAATAACCAACATAACACAGGCACACAAACACATTCATTTCAACCTGGCAACTTGGTTCAGACCACGGTCACCTGCCCGTCGCAGGCGCGCCAATTGGTGCTTCTTAATGCGCACTCCGGAAGTGGCTTGTGCGCCAGCGGGAGGGAAGACAGCCATGCGCTTCAATGAGGTGAGTCTTTGATGTGGGTGTCGTGTAGCGGTAGTGTGCCAAAGAAAAGGAAAGCCATCACTATGGAAGTGAAAATGAAACCCCCGCCATTATTGTCTCATTTTGGCCGCTCTTTTGGCTGAACCGCTCGAATGTGGCGACCATCACCAGGGGTAAAAATGATAGATTGCTAATAAATGCTAAAGGGGTCATGGGTTCTGTGCGCTGGAGAAGAGGAGGTTCCAAACTAAAAATGATGATAGACAGAATAAAAACAAGGATTTGTCCTCTTTTTATGGGTATTTCATTTCATTCTTGTATTTCATTTTTAGGACGGTATTTGATGCCCTTCAGGTGTTTTGTTGTGCAGTGTGAGTGACTATTTAGATTTACATAAGTTTTATATACTAAAACTCAATTTACAGTCAAGGAACACAACTTGTTGGTCACCTGAGGACCACCTGCATTCACTGGTGGCTAAAACATGACCTGGAGCTCATTATTCAACATTTGCAAACTAAAAAAGGACCACCCATGTCATTATTTATCTTATTAGGACCTGGTCTACCCTCTGTCCTCAATTAAAATGTACAATTACTAGTTTGGGCCATCGGGGCAATAGTTTGTGTTTGTCGTTATCATGAAATTGAAATGTCTATTAGCTGGCAAATATGAGCTAGAAGCATAACAAGGTTTCAGGAAATGATATTAAGTTATGGCGCAGGCCACCTTTGCCAGTTGTTTTGTATGCAATAATGTTATTATACAGAGTAATTGAATGTCAGCACCGCTTGTGCCTTGAAGCTAACACAAGAATACAAGCAGGTAATGGACACGTCCATGCAGTCACACAGAGAAAGAATGGAAAATGTCATTACAGTGTTGTTGTGGAGCACGGCTAATTCTCCAGGATATTTGGAAAGGTCAAGAGTACATTTTACTCCGAGTCTCTCCCGGATGACGTGCTTCTCACCTTATCTCTAAGGGAGCCCAGCCACCCTACGGACAAAACTCTTTTGTACCTGCGAACTTGTCCTTTGGGTCACTACCCAAAGCTCATAGGTGAGGGTAGGAACGTAGCTGGACCGGTAAATTGAGAGCTTTGCCTTTGGGCTCAGCTCCCTCTTCACCGCAACGGATCGATGTAGAGTCCGCATCACTGCAGACGCCGCACCGATCCGCCTGTCCGTCTCGTGTTCCATCCTTCTCTCACTCGTCAACAAAACCCCGAGGTACTTCAACCCCTCCATGGGGCAGGATCTCATCCCCGACCCAGAGACGGCACGCCACCCTTTTCCGAGCGAGAACCAAGGACTCGGACTTGGAGGTGGCGATTCTCATCCCGGCCGCTTCACACTCGGCTGCGAACAGATCCAGCGAGAGTTGAAGGTCACGGCTCGATGAAGCCAGCAGGACCACATCATCTGCAAAAAGCAGAGACCCAATCCTGCAGCCACCAAACCAGAACCCCTCAACTCCCTGGCTGCGCCTAGAAATTCTGTTCATAAAAGTAATGAACAGAATTGGTGACAAAGGGCAGCCCTGGCCTTTGTTATTTATTTTAAAAAAGAGATACAGCAGTAAAATAAGTAGTAACATACAAAAAAAACCTAACAAAAAGAGTGAAAGCAGATTTCAGCACCACAAAATAATCTGAAATCACACTGTTGCTGTTTTGGTGCAACTTCCTGTTTTGTGTGTGCAGGATTACGCAACAACGGCATTTCTGCTCAAATGAAATCTACGTGAAATGCAACAAGACTTGTCTTTGTTCTACAGACTCTGGACTTTTGATGGGAAACTCCATTGCTTTTACTGACTCCAGCTCTTGTGAGTCACTAACTGAATCACCGAATTGGGTGCTCCATTCACTTGACTCATCATCACAGAGAGCACGCACAGGATGTTGCACGTTGATAAAACTGCAGCTTTTATTCACGGTTCATCTGGCGTTAACCTGCTCTTTGGCCTTTTCAACCAATCCGTTGGTTTTGGCTGCATTCTTCATTTTCTCTAAACATTCAAGTGTGCAGAATATTTATCAAAATAAACTTCTCTACTTCCAAATGAAGCCTCTTCACAAATAAAAACTGAATGAAATAACCAAAACGATACTGCAAAATGATAGTAAATTAAGATGAAACATTGGAATAAAACGATGTACACATTATTGTGCAAAATCTCTCTAAAAGCTAAATGCAAATAACTCCTCTTCAAAATAAAGCCTGTTTTTTTAAAGCATTCAGGGACCAAGCACACAGAGACGTTCATCTTTTAATCATTCGTTCATGACGCACATCTACTGTATCTATCTACTGGCAGCCGAGCTGTACGGCAGATGCTTGGCCAGCACCTGTGAGTCAGTGAAAATCGAATCATTTGAGAACCTGTGAGTCAGTGAAACTTGAATCATTTTCGAGAACCTTTGAAGTTGTTATTTGAATGTAAAAAGTAGCTTTATGTTGTACAAAGTGATTGTCTTTCTGTAAAAAATTGTAATCACCCCCCCGGGGTGGCATCTCCCTCATCCAAATCAGAAAGGTCACAGTCATCCATCTGCTATAATCAAAGAGTTATTAGCACACAGTAAGTAAATAGGCCACCTGCACTGACTACGCTCAGGTTAGACTGCAGCCTCCTCAGTCACAACCTGGTAATTCAGCCACGCATGTTTGATGGCAAATTGCATACTCTGCTGGCTAATTACATCCTGATATTCATCAATTTCTGTAATTATATCCTCAGCAGCCCAGCCTGCGGTCGACCCACAAGTAAAGAAGCAGTGATTGGCTAATCACATGTTTGAACCTGCCCTGTGCGTCAAGCGAAAACGTGAAACAGACACTTAATGTTCACTTCAAGCGGCATAGTCAAGCGAGCCAGCTGCTGGTTTGTCTTGTGCTGCGTGGAATACAAGTCACTATTTGTCCTGTAAGGAGGAGTCATCTAATATTCAAGGTTTCCAGATGCAATGTTCGATCCTCGCTCTATCGCGATCGTTCAGAAATGAATTCATTAATAAATGTTTTCTGTTTCACAGCTGAAATAATATATTTCAAAAAGTAGTGAAAGGCAAAGGTATATGTGGTATTCTGGCGTGAGGTTAGCATCACACCGCATGGAGTCAGCAATGGCATGTCCAACATGATGGAGTGAAAAGAGGTTCTCCTCCCATTCTGTGTGGAAGTGGTAAGTTTTTGGCTTCTTTGTCCTTCTTTCCCACTCCATTTTACCACTCTCTTTCTCAAGTTTAGAATACAGTAAATAAGTCGGAGGCTGACTAGTTAGCTTGCTAATGTTTAAAGCCATGGCGGCCTCTTGTGTCCCTGCAGTCATCTTGTAGCATCTTGATGTAGAAAAAAGAATAATAGGAGTGTCAAGGCGACTATACGGATGTTTTTTCATGTCTGCAGGACTCTAATAATGGTTAAGAATGTTAAAATCCATATTTAGAAAGTCCTGAACAGGTGCTCTAATTATGAAAATGTTCTATTTATTAATATTGAATCCTACTTTTTAGAAATTCATTTGAAATGATTTGGAAATGATCACGGTCGGGTTTGGAACCAGTTAACCACCATAGATGAGTGATGACTGTACATGCAAACCAACAGGTGGGGCCCAACCACTTCTCCTAAAGCGAGTCACAGCTTTTTTTCCTGTCGCTCACATGCAGGAAAGAGAATTGATGTTTTAGCTTTTACAGGTGAGATGACCCCTGTTTATATTCACCGAACATGGAAAAAAAAACGATCATCTGCTGCACTTTTGAGAGAAGAAAAGAAACGTTCGCTTCTGGATTTTGGGTTTTTCATGACGTCATGACAGAGGAACCTCCTTCTTCTCTGACTGGCCCCCTATGAGCCCACCCCATGTATACACCCACCCCTTGACAAAAAATCTAATCAAATAAAAAACATGCAGGCTTCACTACGCATCTTAAAGTAAAGCGTGCCAACCATCTGCCAGTCGGACGAAGGAACAGGGACTTGCATCATTTAGTTTTTCTCCAGCCAGTGGGCACACCATGAAGGACAAGCAAGAGTACAAAGTAGGTTTGAGGGGAAGAAAAGGAAGGCAGATAAAAGCGACAGAGCCAGAAAGAGAAATAATTGCCATGAAAATGGTGCAGCTGTACTGCCGAGGCCCAATTAGAGCGCCATTATGAAATGGCCATAATGACTCATCATTTAACATGCTGTGCTGGTGATTTCGCACCCGTCAGCCGTTACGCCATTGATCCGTAACGCCTTTCCCCACAAACGCCAAAGAACAAAGACTGAGTGGGTGATACCTATTTCGCTGGAGGCCCAGGCCATCCATGATGGCAAGCACCAGAAAGATGCAATGTTTGCTGTCCTCTGCTGTTGAACATGTAAGCACAGTTAGCACGACAAGTTGATGCCTTGCACACAACAACATACTCCACATATCGCCTTTGTGCTCTTCTAATGATCCTGCATACTGCAATGAAAGAAGGCTTTGCATCAGGTGGCATTCCATTCAAAACAGGGACAAACATAGGCTGCATTTCACAAATAAAGACTGTTTGTACAAAATACAAGTTAAGGGAAAAGTAACAAGACTGCCTGTGGGTCTGAGTGATTCTTCCTCAGGTGTGATATTAGGTTACAAGTCTTGAAGGAAGATGTATCACTCCCCCCCGCCACACAACCAGCACTTCAGGTCATGTTCCGGATCACAGCTTGAACTTTACTTTTGGTTTCCTTAGTTTTCAGGTCTCTTGCGCTCTTATTTTGATTTTCTGTTTCAGTTTCCTGTTTCGTGCAGCTGTACCTGCACCACTATTTAGCTGGATCCACACAAAGAGCAAAACTTAACACTTTACAGTAGGGATGTTCCGATCAGGATTTTATGTTGCCCATTGCGATACCAATCATCCATGATCGAGATCAGCCGATACTGATACCGATCACATGGATTAACTGTCCATTTTTCAGTGTGTTTATGGTGAGTGGTATTGGTCAAGAGTGCTGTTAGACAAGCCCAAGGGCCACTGGAAAATAGGTAAAAAATAAACGTTTGAGGGGATAGTTTTTTTGTTTGTTTTTTGGCCTTTGTTTGTAAGAAAGGATTTTTGTATTATTTCACACAAACCTGAATTGAATTTGATGCATGTTTCGGAGTGATACCAATCGTAATACCACATAGCTTGTTTGTTTTAGAAACAAAATGTCACTGTGCTAAAAAGTCACATTTGCAGTCCCAAGACCAGAAGCTAGGCGGATTAACTCTAGCTAGCTAGCGGCCGCTTGTGACAGCTAGGCAAGGCGTGTAAACAAAGATGCAAGAAAAGTGGAAGAGCAAGAAGTTTGGCAATAAGAAGTGATCAAACAGGCTGGCATGGATTGATGTAGTCTCAGCACGACACGCGTCATTTTGGTGGCAACACGACGTGACACAGCAGACATGTAGGATGTGCCGCCTCTCGCCGATCACGGAAATCGGACGACATTGATTGGTGACCGATTGGTTGAGCATCCCTAGGTGTTGGGGGGGGGCAGGAGGGACTATACTCCGAACATTCCTTCAAGCTTGGCAGGTCTGTTAGTGTCATAATTCATGATGATGCTGGTGCCAGCAGCTCATACACAGGTTTGTACAGCTGAATAAATTCACATTATATGTTGTAAATACTATTTCAAATCAGGGAGGCATGAAAGATTTTCTGTTTTCTAGTGGGGGTAGAGCCTCATTTACACTTGCACGCCTTTTTTCCCCGCAGTAGTAAACAATTTTGCATGCCAATGAGTAAATTGGTGGTAAACAGTGGTGACGTATGTGGAAACTGGCACTGCGTGCCAGTGCGCAAAAGCAATTTGGAAATGTTAAAAATTTGTGGCACACGTAATTTCTGCAAACTAGTCGTGAACGCGCCGCAATCTATGTCTTTTTTTTGTGAAATCTGTTAATTAGTAATCATAATGCCCAAAGCAATGTCTTCTAGTCAGCAATTCCATCTCCCGCACCGTGCGTGCCTTGTAGGTCTTGTCGGTCCTAATCCAGGTTGCTAATAGAGGACTTAATGAAGCTACGGGGGTGATCCCTACTGTTGTGTGGCATCACACGGGACAAAGCAGGACCAAAAAATGTCACGACTACTTGGTAGATACGGGAAGTGGTGGTGACAATGCATACCCATGCAGGAACAGTGCATGTCGCGCGTACTATAGTCGTGCACTAGTAAACACTACTTGATAAGCAATAACCAATGCAGTGGAACCTTGCTTAGCGTCTGTCCCGGTTTGCGTGTTTTTGGTTAAGTTATTACAAAATTTTATATGTATTCTCCAGTTAGCGTTCCATATGACACACACATTGTGGCGTTATTAACACACTGTATGAGTCTTAATGTATTTCTTATCACAAAACAACCAGAACTGGAAGTGAGCTACATTACATCGCCCGTCTATGATGTCATCAGCAGTTGACTCACAAAAATATAAACACAAAAGTTTTCATAGTTTTCCAATGCATATAAAACTGAAAAGGATAAATGAACATTTAAGCTTACTTTTACTTTCACTGAGGACGAGACTGTTCCCAAAGACATGATATGGCAGTGAGATCAACCACCACCACCTTTCTGTTTCAGGAGTGTTTCTCACCTTCTTTGTCAAAATGCTGGCACTCGCAACTTTCTGTGGCTCCGTATTGGCTTATCGAGGAGCGAAACACTTTTGAATTGAAGAAATAACTCACGGCAAAACAGGAAAGTGGTGGTGGTTGATCTCGCTGCCACATAGTGTCTTTGGGAACAGTTGTGAAGAATCACATCTTCAATGAAGGCAAACGTAAGCTTAAATGTTAATTATTTCCCTTCTTTTAGTTCTTCTTGTGCTTTTCACCTGAAGGGATTCTAATCGACATTTTCTCAATACAATCACTGTTTCCATGCAGTCAGTATCTGGGTTAAAGGTCATTATTTCGCTTTCTGAAACATTCGGAATAACCCGTTAAAAAATATATATTAATAATAAATGCGCGGACAATGTCTCGACGTACGGAAAACGTCATGACGCATGACGCATGCGCGTCATTTCCTCTTCTTCCTGTATCCAAAAACAACAACACCGGCACGCCGGATAATCAACTGGTACTGGTACTGACCCACCAGCAGTATTGACACGATTGTGTTTCACTTTCTTCACCAATGGAAGGCAAGAATGTGAAGAATTCAGTTTTTTAGAAACCCGAATATTATCACTGGGCTACTCCTTTTCTAACCCGAAAATTGGGCCATGTACACGCCTATCGGGATATCCCCATCGAAAGGAACATTATTTAGTGTTGTGTGCCTGTTCTATTGGGAAGGAATCTTTCGTCTTTGGCAAGAACTACTCGTAAACATGGCGACATGCAAAACCCCCCACTGTTGGAGCGAGGAGGAAGCAAGCCACCCCGTTAGTGTGGTGAAAGACAGGAACATTGTGACTTTTATAGACGGTAGAAAGTGCGGCCATAGCCAAATTTATCAGAAGGTGAGCAGGAAGTTACACGAAGCAGCGTTTGTATGAATGACGTTTTTCGTGAGTCGAGACGTTGTCTATGCGGGGTTGTTCTTTTCACGTCACGCATGCAAACAGGTTATTCCGAATGTTCCAGAAACCGGAAAATTGACCTTAACCTGGATATTGACTGCATGTAAACGTAGTGACTAACGGGGCGGCTTGTTTCCTCCTTGCTCCAACAGTGGGGGGTCGCCATGTCTACAAGTAGTTCCTGCCAACGACACAAGATTCGTTTTGAATAGAACAACTCAAATTAATGCTCCTATCGATGGGGACATCCCAATAGGCGTATACATTCCCCAATATTAGGGCGAGAAAAGGACTAACCCAGGGGTGTATTCATGTTTTTCCAAAGGGTTATTGGTGTTACATGGCTGTGCTCATATTTCATAGTGACAGCCCTCTTCCAGGTGGCTACATTTCTCATTTTCTACTTCCAACAATGTTTTAACTTTGGTTTTAGCATGAACTGTGCTTGTTGTTGCTCACTGTAAACTGGGGCATGTTTCCACGGCTCCACTCCATGTGAGCCATGCAGAAAATATGGCTTTTTGGCCTTTCCTGAACTTTTTTCCCGTTATATGGACTATCTTAGTAATAGTGTTTCCCAAAACACATATTTAAACCATTTCCACATGCGAGAACGGCGCATCTATGCGCTCTTTTTGCTCTGATTTGACATGACTTCTAGATAGTAATACGGCTTGTTTGCGCCAAATCTCTTTGAGGCGGGACTAAAAACAAGCACGTGACATCGCGTGAAACCCAGCAATAGGATGCAAATGGAAAAATGGCACGAGTGGCTACTTACATGACAGCAGCTCACTTTAACAAATGGTGAGGGCAAGACGAGCTCAGCCCTCGTTGGAGGGTCATTTTGTTAGCGAAGGCGGCGTTATCTGCATTTCCTACGTGCACTGCTGAATGCTCTAATTGCTTTTATCACAAACCTACAATGTGCAGCACTCAAACACACACACTTGCACACAGACACACACACGCAGCAGCGACTGCGCCGGTAGACGAGGTGCTAGTAACGAACAAAAACATTGATCGGACTTTTTTGTGTGACAATATATTCCAAAATATTACTTTCCAGATGACTCCATGTCTGTCATCAATACATGGCGGCTAATTCAATGTAATGTTGGTGGCCGAGAAGTGCAAAACACTTTAACAAAAAGTAAAACAAATTACAATTACACCACCCAGAAGGGGACCGTACCACACGAATCATACAGGAGGTGGTAACATTTGGAGTTGTGGCGGGTGTTAACATAGGACATTGACATCATGTTTTACCTGTTTTGTGGCACACACTTGAGCTGCTTGATGCGATGTTGTTGCACATGTGGCCGGTGGTTGGATTTGTTAAGTGCTAGTTACCAGACAAAAGGAACAGCTGTACTGCAGGACTTCATCAAATATGTTAATGAGGGTATAACAGGGGTACAATCCCCTTTCGGGTGGTGTAATTGTTTTGTTTTTGTCTACGTGTTTTGCACTTCATACGGAAGTGGAACAGTGGAAGTGGAAGTGGAACATCCATCCATCAATCTTCTATTGCTTATCCGAGGTCGGGTCGCGGGTGCAGCAGCCTAAGCAGGCAACCCCAGACATCCTTCTCCCTGGCCACTTTGTCCAGCTCCTCCGGCAAATCCTGAGGTGCTCCCAGGCCAGTTGAGAGACATAGTCTCTCCAACATGTCCTGGGTCTTCATTTTTTGAAGTGCCCTGGACACCTGCCAAGGGAGGCATCAGGGAGGCATCCTGACCAGATGCTCAAGCCAACTCATCTGCCTCCTCAAAATGCGTAGGGAGAGCCCAGCCACCCTACGGACAAAACTCATTTTGGCTGCTTGTACTCGCGACCTTGTTCATTCAGTCACCACCCAAAGTTCAAGAACCATGGCCTCGAACTTCGAGGTGCTGATCCTCAACCTGGACACTTCACACTCTATTGGAAACAGATCCAGTGAGAGTTGAAAGTCACAGCTTGATGATGCCGGCAGGACCACATCCTGACCCAATCCTGCAGCCACCAAACTGCAACCCTTGAATGACCTGGCTGCGTCTAGAAATTCTGTTCATGAACTGAATCGGTGACAAAGGGCAGCCCTGGCAGAGTCCAGACCTCACTGGAAACAGGTCTGATTTATTGCCGGCAATGTGAAGCAAACTCTGACACCGGTCATACAGGGAACGAACAGCCTGAAATAGTACTCCCCACAGAATTCCTCATGGAGCATAGTCGAATGCCTTCTCCAAGTCCACACAAGTAGACTGGTTGAGCAAACTCCCATGCACCTTCAAGGACCCTGCCGAGAGTGTCCAGTTGGTCCACATTTCCAAGACCAGGAAAAAAAACACACTGCTCCTCCTGAATCCGAGATTCAACTAACCGGCGGATCCTCCTCAACAATCCCTGAATAGACCTTACCAGGAGGGCTGAGGAGTGTGATCCCACGATAGTTGAAACACACCCTCCGGTCCCCCTCTTAGAAAGGGGGACCACCACCCCGGTCTGCCAATCCAGAGGCACCGCCCCCGACGTGCACGCGATGCCCCGTTGGACGCCAAAGCAAATGCCCCCGCCAGCCCTGCCCCCCACCACGCCGCAGACCATTTATCACCCCACCACCAGCCCATCCACCAACACGCCAAGGGAGACACCCTGGAGGCGGGCAGACAGCTAACAGCCAGGAAACAGAGCAGACTAGCCAACTTGTCCGCCATCCCCCTGCCAAAGTGACAGGATAGACATGGGTTACCATTAGGGTAGATCCACACCCTGTTGTCAAGTGACTTGCCTGAAGCCAAAGGCGACGGTCCTCAAGGGAGATGAACTGCTGGAGGTCAGCAAGGTCAGTGACCGGAGTCAGAAGGTCAACAGAAGAAGACAGAAAGTGACTGGAAACGGGACGACGAGCCGCGGCCTTGTCAGCGATGTCAGCACAGGCGTTTCCCTGGGCCACAGAATCAGATGAAGTTTTGTGAGCAGAACACTTACATACTGAGATGGTAGAGGGAAGAAGAATCACATCAAGAAGATCAGCGATGACGATATGGTGACGGATGGGGTGTCCGTCAGACTTTAAAACGTTGCGATGACCATCGCACCACCCCAAAAAGCATAATGGGAGTCAGTAAAAAAGTCAACGGATTTGCCTTCAGCCAGGCAGTAGGTTATAGCAAATGGGTTCCATGGCATGTGCCGACAGATTAGCTGGAAGAGAGTCAGAAAGAAGAACAGAGTGGTCAACAACGGCGAACCCCGCGAGGGCCGAGCCAATGTCGAACTCGCGGGAAGCAAGTACATAGAACACAAGGTCTAGTACGACACACGAGTGTTTCTCGCCATCTTCCGGCAGCGGCAGGAGGGTGGCCGGGTTCAAGGTGTTGCAACGCTTGACCGTGACGTCAGTAAGACCAAGAAAGGTGGTGGGATACTTCTGTCACCGGACATTGGTCATGTGGGACGTCTGCTGATTATGCAAGATAGAAGAGCCATAATGAGGAGCGAATAAAGTAATGGGAGCATAACAAGTGATGTCATGTGTAGCAGCAAGGGTTTCCTCACAGGCAGCAACAGCAGACAGGCGGAGGAAACCACGAGCCTGAAGAAGAACAGATGACATGCACCAGGAACATTCATCAACATACAATATAAAAGGACATAAGGTGTCAGGAATGCCCAAGGTGGGAGCCAACTGAAGGACAAGCTTCAGCTGCTCCAAGGCATCCTTACCTTCTGGTGTGCAAACGACAGGTGAGGAGGCAGTCATCTTGCAGGAGGGGAGCGTTAAGTTGGGAATAGTTGGGAATGAAGCAGCGACAGTACAACGTCATGCCTAGAAAAGAAAGACCCTGCTTCTTAGTGATTAGACAAAGACTTACCCTCAGGATTGATGACATGGCCTAAAAACACAACTTTCTGTTTCACAAACTGCAGTTTGGAAAGAGGCCCTGTGGCTTTCAGCAGCGAGATGGTTGAGCAGCAACAAAGTGGCTTTTTCACATTCCTCACGGGACGGAGACGCGATCAGAAGGTTGTCGACATATTGGAGTAACGCGGAGCCGTCCGCTAGACCGAGTGAGTCGAGGCTGTGTGCAAGAGCTTGGCAAAAGTAGTGAGGACTACACGTGAGGCCTTGAAAAAAAGTGAAAGCAAACCAAAACTGGGAGTTGGGGGTATCGGTACAGAAAAGAACGCATTGTTGATCGGCGTCAAGTCTGGAACCAAAGTGTTTGTATTCCCACCTGTACGGTGTGAAACCAGAATGTTCTTCCGATCTTCACCAGTGTATTTGCCATCCTGGTGTCAAACATTGTCAGCGTGACTTCAAGGTCGTGTTGACGTGACAAGGAGAGTCAAAGAAGGCGGCCATCAACGTCATTTACCTTTCCTTTGTTATAGAACATCTTTTCTACAATATGCTTAGTGTGTCTTTTTCCCATCATCTTTATGTTCTTGATATGCAAATACTCCTCATATTTCATCATTTGGTTGTCTTTTGGATCATCAAAACCCGGGACCGGACGGCATCAGCCCTAGAATCCTCAAGGACTGTGCTGACCAGCTCTGTGGAGTTCTCAGGCACTTGTTCAATCTCAGCCTGAGCCTGGAGAAAGTCCCGGCCCTGTGGAAGACCTCCTGTGTGGTCCCGATACCAAAGACACCGCGTCCCAAGGAGCCTAACCACTTCAGGCCTGTTGCCTTGACCTCTCACCTGATGAAGACCATGGAGAGGATTATCCTGCAGCACCTACGACCCCTGGTGGGCACTCAGCTGGACCCCCTGCAGTTTGCTTTCCGGCCTCGGATCGGAGTGGACGACGCAGTGATCTACCTGCTGCACAGATCACTGCTACACCTGGAGGACAGCGGGACCGCTGTGAGGGTCATGTTTTTTGACTTCTCCAGTGCCTTCAACACCATATATCCGTCACTACTCAGAGTGAAGATGGAGAGTGTGGGAGTAGACCAACACCTGACTGCATGGGTTATAGACTACCTCACCAACAGACCACAGTATGTGAGGCTCCGTCACTGTGTGTCTGACATGGTACTCTGCAGCACAGGTGCCCCTCAGGGTACGGTGCTCTCCCCTTTCCTCTTCACCCTCTACACCTCGGACTTCACACACAACTCCACACAGTGTCACATCCAGAAGTTCTCTGATGACACAGCCATTGTGGGTTGTGTTTCAGAGGGGAATGATCTGGAATCCAGGACGGTCATCAGGGACTTTGTCAGCTGGAGTGAGCTTAACCAGCTGCAACTGAACACCAGCAAGACAAAGGAGATGATCATTAACTTCCAGAGGAAAACATCTCACTTCACACCGGTGAACATCCAGGGAGCGGACATAGAGTTGGTAGACAGCTACAAATTCCTGGGTGTTCACCTGACCAACAAACTGGACTGGTCCGTCAACACCCACACCCTCTACAAGAAGGGCCAGAGTCGCCTCCACCTGCTGAGGAGACTGAGGTCCTTTGGTGTGTGCAGGACTCTTTTACGGACCTTTTATGACTCTGTGGTGGCCTCAGCCATCTTCTATGCTGTGGGCTGCTGGAGAGGGGGCAGCACGGACAGGGACAGGAGCAGGATCAATAGACTGATCAGGAGAGCGAGCTCTGTCCTGGACGGTCCTCTGGACTCCGTGGAGGAAGTGGGGGAGAGAAGGATGTTTGCTAAGCTGACATCCATCATGGACAACACCTCTCACCCGCTACATGACACTGTGGGTTCCCTTAGCAGCTCCTTCAGCAGCAGACTGTTACACCCACGGTGTAAGAAGGAGAGGTTCCGCAGGTCCTTCATACCGACCGCTGTCAGGCTCTACAACACCTGCACCACCTGAACCATGTTGTAGTCAATATGCATTCTTTACTTGCGTATCTTGCTTGCTGCTGTAACAAGTGAATTTCCCCGCTGTGGGATAAATAAAGTACAAAGTACAAAATATCAACGGACTGTTGCATAACTAGATTTATACAACATTAGGTATACTTCTTTCATAAAACTTTTTTAAAAGCCTTTCTTTTCTGTATAAAATCAAGTGGAATGGTGTAAGCACGTGATTGTATTGTATTGTATTGTATTGTATGTACTTTATTGATCCCACAGCGGGGAAATTTACTTGTTACAGCAGCAAGCAAGCAAGACAAGTAAAGAGAACAGTAAAGTAAAGCACTACAACATGGTTCAGGTGGTGCAGGTGTTGTAGAGCCTGATAGCGGTCGGTATGAAGGACCTGCGGAACCTCTCCTTCTTACACCGTGGGTGTAACAGTCTACTGCTGAAGGAGCTGCTAAGGGAACCCACAGTGATGTACTTGAAAGTCACTTTTTAAAAAGAGCTTCCAAATGAGATAATCATGAGGCTCTGTGCATTGCTTTCAGCACCTTGGCGCATTTGTTCCATAGAACAATGGCATGAACAGAGTGAGCCCTTTTGTCAGTAATACAGTCTCTTTTTTCCCAGTGGGTGAAGGCGGGTCTGCTAGCATTCACACAGAGTGCAAAAGAGTGTAACGTAGTAGAAATGACATCAGTAAATTGCAATATAAAGTCAAACCTGTCTATAGCGGCCACTAAAGGGAAACGGCAAAAGTGGCCGCTATAGGCAGGTGGCCGTTATAGACAGGTTGGCGGCCATTTTGAATTTGTGCGCGCACATATTAACATGTCTGTGATTAGAAGCTTGTTGTGTTTGCAGATACATATAATTATACTGTTACATGTTGACCAGTAGAGGTCACTGTGGGACTGCGGATAAAAGTTGTAAAGAACTACTAGGCTTATTATTCTACACCACCCACAGAACAAAGCGGTGCTACTATATATACGGTAGAGTGTCATTGCAGCTTTAGTTCATCAGGAAGTGACGGGAAGTGACGGCGCGACGTCACGAGCAGGAGAGCTAGGCTCAGTGCGAGCTGTAAGTGTCGAGAGAGTTGGGAAGTGTGTTTATGTTGGCGTGGATGTAAAGTCCTGCAGTGTTCTCCGCTGTTAATAAAGCCATTAAAGTGCATCGGCGACGTGAGTCTCTCCTTCCCCACAACAAGCGGCATTACAGTATTGACCAGTGCATATTGTCTCACTCCAGGAAATAAACGGTGTCACTGTCTGCAACAAGCCCCAAGCTTATGTGGAACAACTGACAGTTTGTGTGGATCTTGTGAATGATTGTGACTGAGCTAGGACTCAGTAATTAAAGTCTACACACGACGGCTTCATTGATTAAAAAACAAAACTCTTTCATGCATGAAGCTTCTGCTTGAGTTGGTAATTTAACTATATGCGGTCAGATATTGACCAAGGGAGACAAAATGGGTGGCCGCTGGCCGCGTTAGACAGGTGACCGCTATACACAGGGTCTATAACACGTAAATTTACCGCGGGGGATTTTTCAGTGGCCGCTATAGGCAGGTGGCCGTTCTGTACAGGTGGCCCCTAAGACAGGTTTGACTGTATTGTCATACATTTGTCTTAAAAGTAATGTTAAAATCTGGTCTCATTCTCGTAGACCCAACCTTGTGGATGGTCTTGTCTCGTGACACCCCTAGTGATTATGCATCTTGGCTTGATTGGACTTCTGGTAGCAAACCTGCCAATATGTACGCATTTTTCCAACTCAGCGTACATTTTGACCTTCACTATGCTCATACGCCTTGCTGCTTTCCACGTATGCATTTTGCTGCAGTTTCAGTCTGGCGTTCAGTCTCTGAGCGTTGCTTGATGTGCACCACTTATAAATAAATAAATAAATAAAATCCTTGCGCTATGACAAAGCTGTCCGTTAAGGCTGTGATTGGTGGGTGTCTAGTACATGATACGTTACTTCCTGTCTGTACGCGACCCATTCAGAGGGCAGACAGCCCATCTCCATGAAGACCTTGTCCTCCTCAGATCAACATTTGCAATAAAAGTGACTGCTGTCAGGTGTGGATTAGTCCCAGCTGCAGTATTGTGTCTTTAGCTACCATCTTTTGCTCGCTACCGAGGAAGCTAATAAGCTAAATAGTCGACGGGAGTTGGGCTTGCCGACAGACAAATCCAATTAAACAAAGAAGTAAATGGGAAAAATAAAGCAAAAGCTGAAATTCATAACACAAAGCTTTGTCTTGAAATATCTTTTTTAGCCTTTGAACAACATCGAAAAACAACAAAATATAGCGTAGAATCTTGATGCTGCTCTTTCTCCTGTCGACCCAATGCTGTGGACACTTGTTGTGATTCCATCATTGATTGCGCTTTCCCACATGTCCAAGCCAAGTGTAATTATTAAAAATTGCATGGCAACAGTAACCAAGCGCGGCAGGCCGACACCTGCTGAAGCGTGGATGTGGCTCGCGTGGCGTCACGGGAGGAAAGCCAGCATAGATGTCTTCCATCAGAAGAGTAGCACACCAAACATAAAACACAAGACAACAAGCATGTCAGGATTATGGAAGGGAGAAGTACAAATAAGACACTGAAGGTAACTTTTATGGGATGTGAAAAGGAGCTGACACGGGAGCATGAAAGGTATGACTATAACACATCGTGCTGGACGATAATTGTTCTGTACGACTATACGAGTATTGGGGTCACGTTGAAAGCAAAATCTCAGATTACGAGACAAAAAGTAGTACATTTACGAGAATAAAAGTTGTAAATTTAAAAAAATGTGGTAATATTGCCTATGACCGAGGCCAAAGGTCACATAAGTTCCCTGTTTTCATAGCTGTCCCGGGCAATGCCTGTTACGACCGAGTATTCAAATTATTTGAGATTTTCAGAATAAAGTCGAACATTTTTGTGAAAGTTTATGTTCCAGGCATTGCCTGAGACAGCTACAGTATGAAAAGGGGGGACTTATGTGGAGGGGGCGGGGTAAGGAAGGCAGAAGTGAGATGATGCTAACCCATGCTAATCTCTTTGTACTCAACTGCTGTGTTTTGCTGCCACGTTATAAATAAAAGCTTGCCCGAAGCAAGAGGAAAGTTTCCTTCCTGAAGTTAGTTGGAGCAAGAGAAAATAGATCTATGCTTTGTTTTCCCTCTGACACGTATTACATGATGAAACGTAATTTTACCACTTTATTCTCGTAAATTTACGAGAATAAAAGTGGTTAATATACAACTTTTATTCTCAAAATCTCATAGTCATAGTTCTACACATTATTGCAGATAAATGAATTATTGTCAACATTATTTTGAGAACTTTTTTTTTTTTCATGAATGTAATGATAATATAAGGCAACGCCAGGACAATAAACTTTCATTTTCCAAGCGCATTTAACATTGGAATTGGAATGTGAAGAGCTTTTGATTAAAATAAATTAAACAAAAAAAGACAAAAAAAAAACATAAAGTAAACAAAAAAAATAAAATGGACTCAAAAATTGCACTTGAATAAAAATCACAATCACAATATTTCTGATTTACAATCCCTCTTTCGTTATTGTCTGAATTAATATTGACTAAAATATTGACTAAAAAACTGTATAAATAACCAGCTCATTTGCATACGCGCTTCCTTAATTGACTTTTTGCAACACTGTGTGTGGAATATGCTGTTTACCTTTAATGAGGTAGAACGTTTAGTGGGAGTTTGGTGAAAGTACATGTTTTGGATGCAGCAAAATGCATGTGGTGCACAATAAGGGGTCATACTTGGGGAATCAAGGCAGCTGAAACGTTCATTTCCAGCGTTTTCTATGATTTATTTAATTGTCTTTGTCACGAACCCTTTGATGCACAAACGGGCTGAAATTGACATCAGATGGTGTTTTATACACAGCAGGCACGAGAAAGTATTCCATCCTGTACAACGCCACACACACAGCTAGCAAGTAGTGCTCTCACTAGCGTGTATCACCCCACCCGTCCTTTCCGGGACAAAGAGAGTGAATGACTGACGGGAGGATTCACTCACTCTGTTCATTCCGCTATAGAACCAAGGTGTCCAGGTGTTGAGACAGATGCACAGAGTGAATCCTCTCATCATCCAGCTGTTAATGTTCTAAAGATCTGTGTGTTTTTACCATATTGTAGTTTTCATAACCCCAGTAGTAGAAGCCCTGTTACGTCATGTATTAACCACCTTGGGTTATGCGCAGGATAGGAAGGAAGAAAGTGTATCCTATAGAAGTTTGCATTATGCATGTGTCCTCATAAGTCACAGCTCTCCTGTGTCCTTTTGTGCTGATGTTCTCCTTTCCCTCCTGTTGCTTGTGTGGTCCTGGTAAACAACCCAGCCTAGCTGAGCTGTCACAGTCCGGACCTGTCCAGACCGCTGGGGTTGCAGCAAGCCTTTGCTTCCTAATGACCTGCCAGCGAGGTCCCGACTTTTACCAACATGAGAAAGAGCCCGCATACTGTAATTCATCTTCATTTTTATTGGGAACATTTTGTGTTGCTGGCTGTCTCCCGCCTTAATGAAGCTACGCCTTAGAGCCCTTTTTCAAAAGCTCATTAATGCACAAGAAAGAACGCCACACCATAGGTTTATGATCAACAACAATCTTTTTATTCATCGCCTTTTCTACCATCATCATCATGACTTCCATAGACAATACTTTCCATATGAACTCATTCAATGCCAGCCATTTTTCAAAAGACAACCCCTTCATTTTTAGACCATTTGGGCTGATCTTCCAAGGCACACAGAGTATTGTGTTGTATGGTTATATAAACATGGAACCCACCAAAACAAACATTACACTCCCCTCTTTCATCAGGAAACAAAAGTTTATTTTTACCTTTTTCAGTTCTTTAGTAATAAGCAGTAGAACATAGGTAAGTTTCAGGAAAATATCAGTTCCTGACTAAAAAAGGGACAAAAGCAGCATTTTGTGAAAAGACACATTTCAAGCATAACTTTCCCTTTGACACAAATATTTTCTGCTTTTGTGACATCTCAAATATCTAAACAACTATACCACATGTTTTACATCAAAATACCAATTTATTTACAAATATAACACCATCAACTATTTACAGTTTTCACATTTGGAACTAAACTGTGTGTGTGCACGCGCATGCATTAAAATTTCCCCACAATGCGTAACCTTCTTTACGCTACACTCCTCCACGCTCACTTCCTCCTTGCTGTCGAGCGTGTTTTTACATGCAAAGGATCCATGCCGAGCTCTTAGCAAATGCACTTTTTGATGGCTTAAAAGTGCATTAGTGGAGAGTTGCATCATCACCTCTTTGTGCCTCTCGCGCAACAAATGTAAAGGGCGTATAAATACGTTATTGAGATCGGGCATTTGGGATTCTAAAATTGTATAAATACGTCTTTGATGTTGAATGAGTTAATTACAAGTACACGTAACAGTGGAACCCGCTTAAGTCGACGCCCCTCAGACCGGCTGACTCACGTCGACATCAGCAGTTGTCGACATACACCTGTAAGCCATTGCTTGCACATAAGGAGAATGGCTGATGATAAAGCATTTTTTAATTTATTGCAGTTTGTGTTTCCATTTCTGTTTGAAGATGATATTTGATACTCTTATCTCAGGTTGGGCATCGAGTCTCCAGCAAGGATGGGAACCGGGACTAACGTTCCGATTCTCCCAGGATTGTTCGAATGTTTTCATTTTGATTCCTAGTTTCGATGCCCACTTCGCCGACTGGAAGAAATAGCAGCAAACACGGATTCCAGCTGGTACGAGCGGACAGGAATGCAACGGAGAGCGGTAAGAAGAAGGGAGGTGGAATCGCTGTGTTTGTGAATGATAGATGGTGCCACCCGGGACACATCTGTGTGAAGGAGCAACTGTGCACCAGAGACGTGGAACTGTTAGCGGTTAGCATGCGGCCATACTACCTTCCGAGGGAGTTTTCACATGTTATTGCTATGACTGTGTACATCCCCCCCTCAGCGGTCGCTGCTGCAGCTATAGAGCAGATCCACACCATCGTCTCTCAACTTCAGAACCAGCACCCCCAATCCCTCCTCCTCATCTCCGGTGACTTCAATCATGCTTCCCTGTCCTCTGCTCTTCCCACCTTCACCCAGTATGTCAAATGCCACACTAGAGACAATAAAACTTTGGACCTCCTGTATGCAAACATCAAGGATGCATACACCTCATCCCCCCTCCCCCCGCTGGGTCGTTCTGATCACAACCTCGTCCATCTCGTCACAGACTACACTCCAGTAGTGAATAGACAACCCCCTGTGAAGAGGCCTGTGAAGCAGTGGTCTGAGGAGAGCAGTGCTAGGCTCAGAGACTGCTTCCAGACAACAGACTGGGAAGCGCTCTGTAGTCCCCATGGCAGTGACGTTGACAGCATGACGCACTGCATCACAGACTATATTAACTTCTGTGTGGAGAACACTGTGCCCTCCAAGTTGGTGCGGTGTTTTCACAACAACAAACCCTGGGTGACCTCCGAGATTAAGGCCCTGCTGAACAAGAAGAAGAGGGTCTTCAACTCGGGGGACAAGGAGGAGTTGTGCAGAGTCCAGAGGGAACTCCGGCACAAGATCAGGAAGGGGAAGGACTGCTACAGGAGGAAACTGGAGAAGCGGCTGGAGGAGAATAATGCCAGGGAAGTCTGGAGAGGCCTGCAGACCATCACAGGCCATGGCAAAGGAGTGGGGAGAGACCAAGCCAGTGGGGACAAGATCTGGGCAGATGAACTCAATCTGTTTTTTCACAGATTTGAGTCTGCCCTCCCTCCCTCCCCTACCAACTCACCACTCTTCACCCCCACATCCCCATCCCAGCCATCCTCTACTCCCCTCTCCATAACTGATGATCAGGTGAGAAGTCAGCTGAGGAAGATCAAGGCAAGGAAGGCCCCGGGACCGGACGGCATCAGCCCTAGAATCCTCAAGGACTGTGCTGACCAGCTCTGTGGAGTTCTCAGGCACTTGTTCAACCTCAGCCTGAGCCTGGAGAAAGTCCCGGCCCTGTGGAAGACCTCCTGTGTGGTCCCGATCCCAAAGACACCGCGTCCCAAGGAGCCTAACCACTTCAGGCCTGTTGCCTTGACCTCTCACCTGATGAAGACCATGGAGAGGATTATCCTGCAGCACCTGCGACCCCTGGTGGGCACTCAGCTGGACCCCCTGCAGTTTGCCTCGGATCGGAGTGGACGACGCAGTGATCTACCTGCTGCACAGATCACTGCTACACCTGGAGGATAGCGGGAGCGCTGTGAGGGTCATGTTTTTTGACTTCTCCAGTGCCTTCAACACCATCCAGCCGGCACTACTCAGAGTGAAGATGGAGAGTGTGGGAGTAGACCAACACCAGACTGCATGGGTTATAGACTACCTCACCAACAGACCACAGTATGTGAGGCTCCGTCACTGTGTGTCTGACATGGTACTCTGCAGCACAGGTGCCCCTCAGGGTACGGTGCTCTCCCCTTTCCTCTTCACCCTCTACACCTCGGACTTCACACACAACTCCACACAGTGTCACATCCAGAAGTTCTCCGACGACACAGCCATCGTTGGTTGTGTTTCAGAGGAGAATGATCTGGAATACAGGACGGTCATCAGGGACTTTGTCAGCTGGAGTGAGCTTAACCAGCTGCAGCTCAACACCAGCAAGACAAAGGAGATGATCATGAACTTCCAGAGGAAAACATCTCACTTTACACCGGTGAACATCCAGGGAGCGGACATAGAGTTGGTAGACAGCTACAAATTCCTGGGTGTTCACCTTAACAACAAACTGGACTGGTCCGTCAACACCCACGCCCTCTACAAGAAGGGCCAGAGTCGCCTTCACCTGCTGAGGAGACTGAGGTCCTTTGGTGTGTGCAGGACTCTTTTACGGACCTTTTATGACTCTGTGGTGGCCTCAGCCATCTTCTATGCTGTGGGCTGCTGGAGAGGGGGCAGCACGGACAGGGACAGGAGCAGGATCAATAGGCTGATCAGGAGAGCGAGCTCTGTCCTGGACGGTCCTCTGGACTCCGTGGAGGAAGTGGGGGAGAGAAGGATGTTGGCTAAGCTGACATCCATCATGGACAACACCTCTCACCCGCTACATGACACTGTTGTTTCCCTTAGCAGCTCCTTCAGCAGCAGACTGTTACACCCACGGTGTAAGAAGGAGAGGTTCCGCAGGTCCTTCATACCGACCGCTGTCAGGCTCTACAACACCTGCACCACCTGAACCATGTTGTAGACACTATGCTTTCTTTACACTGTTCTCTTTACTTGTCTTGCTTGCTTGCTGCTGTAACAAGTAAATTTCCCCGCTGTGGGATAAATAAAGTACATACATACATACATACAAGAAGAAACCAGCTAAAAAAAGTTTGGCTTAACTTGATAAAAAAGAGCGGTGAGCTCAGTGCAACAATTGCAAAGTGCAATTGCAAAGGGTGCACCACCAACATGATTCATGTTGACACAGTCATGGTGTACAAATAACACACTACCTCATCTTTAATGCGCTACGTTTACGCTGCCATCACGCGGCCAAGACAAAATCTTGCAAGTGTCTAGCGTCATTTTAGAGCAACAGCGTTTGTTTATATCAGTGTTGCAGAGGGATACATGACGTAACACACATGGACCGTACAAAAGTGAAAGGTGATGGACCGTACCGAGACAAGTGTGCAAGACCTCCCGATTTTATAGCTTAAAGAGAAGACTGTGGTCATTTCAGAGGCATTTTAATCATCTGCGGTGCACACACATCCGTGCATACACATCTATAACAGACTATCAACCCGGCAGCGCATTGAGGGTGACACTGGGTTTTTGTCTCATTTTACATCCATAACACTCATTTCTGCTTCCAACAACAAAACATGAGCATTCAAACTTAGCGTAGCATGTTCACACCATCCACTGTCAGACATGGCACACCTTATAAGGCATCTTCACCGGCGCACTTCATGGTTTTTTCCATTTTCTATAGGCAAGGTACATGTTTATTGGTTCTAGAACGTGTTGATATTTATTTTGATATATTGTTTACATTTTTGCAAGTTGTGGTTGCCACGGGATAATGCGTTTATTTTGTGCTACTTTGTTAATTGATGGTTTTGTGGGGGGGTTTCCCCCACAAAACTCTGTAAAAGTGATGTTAAATGATCAGTTGTCCATTCATTTTTTATTATTTTTACATCATTTCCTGCATGTAAAACTCTAATTATTGTCTATAAAATGTGTTTTGTGTTAACATTTTTGGGTGTCTGGAACGGATTTTATTTTCTATGGGAAACTTTGCTTTGGTTAGTGTCCGTTTTGGTTTGAGCCAGCCCTTCTGGAATGGATTCATGACGTTAACCAAGGCACTGGTGTACTTTTATTCTGGAGCTTACTTTGCATTGAACAAGAAGCCACTGTGAGCCCATTTCAAAGCAAGTGGTGATTGATGCTGGCAACACTGGCTGATTAGCATCTTCGCTTGCGCTGACTACAAAAAGACCTTCACACAACCTGCCGGGACGATAAGAGCAGTCATGTGACTTAAAGTTGTAACGGTACCCAGTCTACTAATCAGCTTGCAGTGCTTCAGTCTTCCTGTAGCAGACTGTCTTCACAAATGATGTAACATTTTAGCTAGCTTGAAGGCATATGTATATCACCTGTTGCCAGCCAGAAATTGGTGAGCACAATCATTTTACCACGAAACCCAATTGAAAGAAGTATCATTCAGCAGTCCCATTTCCATTTCCAGCGCTCCACTGTCACACACATTAGAGAAAGGACAGGGAGAGGTGGCAAGACAGGGTCAAACCGCAAACAATAGTTTGACAATGAAAGCATCCTATTGTTTTACATATCAAACCAATTCTGGAAGAAGAAATGGAGCAAGATGGATGGTCCCAACGTATCAGCTCTGCTGGGAACATTTGTGGGCTTAAAGAGCTCTTATCACAAACAGACAACCATAGCAAGAAAACGGACGGCCAAATAGTTTTTTTTTTAACAACGGCTCACCTTTTCCCCACATGTCAACTCCGCTTTGCCACCGGAGATCACACGAGCTGCCGGACTTGGCACCCGAGGGACGGCGGCCCGGCACCGCTTGCGGACCGGTGTTTTAACAGAGCCGAGGGGTTTATCAGAGCTTCAGCAGGGGTATCTGAGGGAGAAGCAGAACATTAAAAGATTCCCTCAAACAAAGCACCTCATTATCAGTAAAGGCCCAGCCTCCCACCTGTTGTCCAGTCTTATCTTCTTTGGCCAGAGGAGCGCCTTATTTGCAACAGGAGTCTGTCATTGCAACATTTCAGCCTTGCAGAAGATGATGTCGGTGTGTGTGATGTGTGGCCAACACTTCTCAGATGTTACGTCACGCTTTCATTTGCAAGCCACGCAGCTTCTACAGCAGGGGTGTCAAACTCATTTTCATTGAGGGCCACATCGCAGTTACGGCTGCCCTCAGAGGGCCACTTTTAACTCTCAGTATATATGAATAGAAATATTACACAATTGCCCGTGCATTAGATTATCATATTTTTACTAACAAATTGATGGATAACTTGCCTTGAAATGAGAAGTGAAGTGAGGATGTCATGGTGACAAGCAGACATTCAAGTATTTATTTTTGAAAAATGCGTGGAATATCTTGCTGCATGATTGGACAATACTGACGTTTAGAAGAACTGCATGCAGTAACATTTTTCTGTCAGAATGACACATCAAATACATTAAAAAGGACAAAGGTGAAGTACATTATTGACATGCATTATTCCCAGGGCTTCATGGGCCACATGAAATGATGTGGCGGGCCACATCTGGCCCCCGTGCCTTGTGTTTGACACCTGTGTTCTACAGGATTCCAATGTCATTGCGATATACAGGGGTGTGAAAAAGTGTTGGCCCCCCTCCTGATTTCTTATTTTTTGCATGTTTGTCATACTTAAATGTTTCAGATCATCAAACAAATGAAATATTAGTCAATGACAACACAACTTTATGCAGTTTTTAAATGAAACTTTATTTTTAAGGGAGAAAAACAATACAAAGCTACATGTCCCTGTGTGGCCCCCTAAAGCTAATAACTGGCTGGCCCCCCCTTAGCAGCAACAACTGCAATCAACTTGCAATGAGTCTCTTCCAGCGCTGGGGAGGAATTTAGCAGAATTGTTGTCATTAAGCCAGAGGTGGACTTGCTGGTGTGTTTTGGATCATTGTCCTGCTGCAGAACCCAAGTTGCTTTCAGCTGGAGGTCACCAACATTCTCCTTCAGCACAATTCATGCTTCCATTTATCACAGCAAGTCTTCCAGGTCCTGAAGACCATCACACTACCACCACCATATTTTACTGTTGCTATCATGGTCTTTTTCTGAGAGACACACACCTTCCAAAAAGTTCAACTTTTGAGTATTTTCCCAAAGGTCTTGGAGATCCTGAGGATGTTATGGGGCCTTAATGTTGTTTTTGTTCAGCAGTGGTTTTTGTCTTGGAACTCTGCCATGCAGGCCGTTTTTGCCCAGTGTCTTTCTTATGGTGGAGTCATGAACTCTGACCTTAACTGAGGCAAGTGAGGCCTGCACTTCTTTGGATGTTGCTGTGGGGTCTTTTGTGACCTCTGAGATGATTCGTCACTGCGTTCTTGGGGTCATTTTGGTTGGCCGGCCACTCCTGGGAAGGTTCACCACTGTTCCATGTTTTGGCCATTTGTGGATAATGGCTCTCACTGTGGTTGGCTGGAGTCCCAAAGCTTTAGAAATGACTTTATAACCTTTTCCACACTGATAGATCTCAATTCATCCCAGTGGGGCAATCACTTTTTTACACAGGGCCATGTAGGTCTGTATTTTTCTGCCTTAATAATAAAAAGATTAATTTAAAAACTGCATTTTGGGTTCCGTTGTGTTGTCATTGACTAATATTTACATTTGTTTGATGATCTGAAACATTTAAGTGTGACAAATATGCAGAAAATAAGAAATCAGGAAGGGGGCAAACAGTTATTCAAGTCCATATTGTCTATTGAGCACTTTTTTGGGAAGTTTGCCCCATCATCCACAATTCTCATGTGAGACAAGAATACATGTCTCTTTTCTGTGCGTTCTAAAGATATAAAATCAGGTAAAACAAGGAGTAACAGGTACATTCATGACAACATGTAATACTTTTACTTTTTATAACATGTAATACTTGTAGTATTTTGGGAACTTCCATCTGAGGTGCATTGATTTCACATAGCAACATACTGTAGCTGGGAACGCTACACCTAGCGTCAAAAACAACAACACAGCTCCAATATGGAGCATTACCTTTGGCTAGTGTGTGGTGAAGCTAGACCCTAGCCGGCTAGTAGCTAGCATGTGTGGTGTGGTGAGGTGTCACTACGCCAGTAACGTAGTTCTTGGGCGTAACAATGTTCATAACAATAATAATAACAATGTGCTTCATATGCAGCTCACATGGTGGAAATGGAGCCTTGTTGGTGCTTTTCGGAGGCGGAATAGGTGTGTCCCATTACGTGCATTGCCTCTTTTGATCTGCTTTTATATCTTTAGAAGGCACAGAAAAGAGAAAGACGTGTGTTCATGTCTCACATAAGGATTGTGGATGATGGGCAACATTCCAAAAAAAGTGCACTTTTCCTTTAAGCAGTCCTACAAAGAGGTATTAGTGCGAAACCCAGTTCACATTGTGCCACCTCATTTCAACACATCACGCTGAGATTGCGGTCAAACCAGAGTGTTCAGTGCCTCCTTATTGTGTTTGTGCAAAACCAAAGAGCGAGCGAGACGACGATTGTGTGTTTTTAAGAACATTGTATTCATTTCAACTGACGTGCTGTATGACGATTGTTAAAAGGTGATGACGGGCTGTGACACGGTGGTGGCTCACTCTCCTGAAAGAAGTACCAAAAGCGTGACATAGCAAGTCGTACTTTGGTGTGCAGCGCTATTTCATCTATATCTATCACCATAAACTTCCCTTAAATTGTCACAAATATGGCGACGTACCTTGAATGTAACACAGAGCTTGTGGTGGACCCCGCTTCAAACTCCATGCGAGACTCTTCAACAAAGACTCTTTGTTCTTCAGAGCATTGTTAGTTAGCACAAGAATAAAACTTCACCTTCTGTGGAAACGTGATGTAAAAAAAACCTCACTTCCCCCAAGTGTATTGATTAGAAAGAATAGATCACTAAAAATCCTGAAGGTAACACGTATCCTGGACACGAGGGATGTCAATCTCTTTGACAGATGATTCGATATGGATATAGATACACAGATTACGATACCATTCAAAAAACATATATTTTAAAACAGGATTCGATACAGTGTAGAAACGATACCATACAATTCGATACAATTCAAAGGTTGTTGACGTAGACATGAAAATAAAAGTGTCATTCTTACAGTATTTTCAAATGTGTCGGAGAGCACATCATATCCCCAAGCATGCTGTAATGAGGGGGTGCCCAACCACCGGGCCTCAGGAAACATTCTGGTGAAATGATAAAAAAAACAGAAAAATGAACTTCATCAAGTTTAGTGTAAAGGGATAGCAATTTTGGAAATATGGACCATTCTTTTATTCCAAAGATAAATATACAGTTAGAAATCCCACAGTGCTTTGTTGACTTGTGTGGCGGGGAGGGTAGGGGGTTCAACAACGCCACCCCTAAGAGGGGAATAATGAAACTAAGGCACACAGATAAGCTTACCTTGAATGAGGCGACAGAGACACTGGCTCCATTTACAATATTTATTATTCTTATTCCAAATCCTTAAAACAGACTTTTATTTCAAGCTGATGAAAATAGTGGCTCTTGTCTTCTGAAAAATTTGGCGGCAATAAACTCACACGCACACACCCACATACACTCACCCTCAAAGAGCCAGGGAGCTGGAGTTAGGCTGGATGGATGGGGGAAACTAAATGGGGCAACCTAAATAAAGCACCAAAACACAACAAAACCAAACCACCGGAGGGATCTGGAGGAAACGGGAGGTGGGCCATCAATCAGAAACCAAACCATTTCGGAAACTCTAGAAAATATTTACACAATCATGATGGAAAAATAAAGTCAAAATACATAGTTTGTGTGTGACAATGTATTTTTTCTGTGGTTACATTTGATTAGACGCTGCCTAATTAATACAGCAGCCCCGTGCTCTGGCTCAAGACGTGGCTGGGGGCGCATGTCGTTATCTGGGGGTGCGCAATAGACACACCACGTTTCATTGCGATGTTATTCTGATGATCCTGCACACCTGCAAGAACAGAGAGGGAAGCCTGAAGCCTGAAGCGGACATCAAATATTGGTGGCTTTCAGCAAATAAATCTAATGGTCCCTTTACATTCTCTCTCTGTGCAGCGCACGTCCAGCCAGCCTTTTTTTGATGAATTGGGATTTGAATATATATTTATCCATGGAGTATATTTGAGTTGTTTTGATGATAAATCATTGTTGGGATATTTTATTTGCACTACATTTTTTGGGATCAGGTTGCAAAATCCATCATGAGGGCGATTGCGCATTGAAAGTGCAAGCTTTGCTTGTGCGTAAGAGTCCTCCTGAGCGTTCGTGGAATTTGTTCTTAGATCTAAGAACTGGGAGTTAAGAACACGTTTCGTGAATGCCAAAAATCTTCGTAAGAAGGCTTTAATAACACATTTGTACATAAGAACGTTTCGTGAATGAGGCCCAAAGTTGCCACCACCGAAGGACCACCACCACCACAACCACCACCATTTGACCCGCAGCTCCTGGGAAATAAAACACAATTTTTACAACATAAACATTTCGGTGCAAAATAGAGCAACAGTTCAGTCAGTTCTGATTTGACTCAAGTCAACGCGAGCGGCACAGTTCGTTGTTTGGTGAGGGAAAAGCGTTCCGTAGGGGGGAGTGGGGTAGCTCCCGCAGAAAGCCCCAAACGTAGCCCCCAGCTAGTTGTAGACACTGGAGGGTCGCTCGCATTTACCAAGCGTGCAGTAGCCGCAGTAGAAAAGCGGCATTAACAGCAAGCAGATGGGACCGGTGGAAATGCAGAACCAGCACAACAAACATGCAATATGTGTCAGCTCGAAACTTTGCACACGGGCAAGACGGCAACGTCTACCAAAAACAGAAAAAGAGGAGGAATAAATCAAATTGGAATACACAACTCATGCACCAGGAAGACGGACATACTTACCACCTGACATCAAGCTTGTCGCTCATTGAGAGGCGAGAGGCGCAGACACGGGAGCCTATAAACATAGCATAGAGGCTATAAGCTAAACTAAGCTATGCGCTACACCGTAACCAAGGGGAACCCTACCTTGAGTTTAGTTGCGCGCGGCATGGGTCCGCGAGCGGCATTAACCCCGTTTATGCAGCGGCTGTCTGTGCTGCCGAGAGACACAAAGCGAACGCGGAAGTGAATGCCGAAGGGCACCCAGCGAGAGGTCAAAGGGCAAGCGACAAAGCAGCAGTCACTCTTATAGAACGCCACCTAGCGCTAGCAACCAATGAGAATCGGTCCAATAAGCAGTGCACGTGTCTTCTCATATCACCACATTTGGAAAAGGCATTGGACCGTGTCCCTCGTGGTGTCCTCTGGGGGGCGCTACTACATGCCATTCGCTCTTTGTATGACTGGACGGGAGCCTGGTTGGCATTGTTAGTAGTAAATCGAGCCTGTGTCCGGTGAACGCTGGCCTTTGTCACTGATTTGTCATCTTTTTCATGGACAGAATTTCTAGGCACAGCCAAGGCAACCAAAGGGTCCAGTTTGGGGGCCTTAGGAGCTAGTCTCTGCTATTTGCAAATGATGTGGTCTCACCGCCTCACCGGGCTGGTACCTCCAGCGTTTACTGGGGAGGTTTGCAGCTGAGTGTGAAGCTTCGAAAAAGGGTGGATTGGGAATGAGGTCTTTCCCCAGGTGGAGGAGTTCAAGTGTCTCGGGGTCTTGTTCACAAGTGAGGGAAGGTTGGGGCGTGAAGTTGACAGGCGTCTGCAGTAATGTGGTTGCCGTAATGGTCCGTCATGGTGAAGAGAGCTGAGCCGGAAGGCAAGGCTCTCAATTTACCCCCCATCAATGTTCTCACCCTCACCTTTGGTCATGAGCTTTGGGTTGTGACCGAAAGAAGTGGCTGAAATGAGCTTCCACCGTAGGGTGGCTGGTCTCACCCTCAGTGATAGGGTGAGGAGCTCGGCCATCCAGGAGGAGCCAGTTGAGGTGGCTCGGGCATCTAGTCTGGACGCCCCCCTGGTGAGATGTTCTGGGCACGCCCAGCCAGGAGAAGGCCCTGGGGCAGACCTAGGTCACGCTGGAGGGATTATGTCTCACAGCTGGTCTCCCGCTGCCTCCCGGTGGAACTGGTGGAGGTGGCCGGACACCGGGAAGTCTGGGCTTCCCTATTGAGACTGCTGCCCCCGCAACCCGGACCTGAATAAGCGGAGGAAAATAGACGGCTGGTTGGATAACAACCCCACACCACTAATAACGTCACACTAAAAAAACGCCACACTAATGCCACGTTTGAGTCCAAAGGCAAGGATGGAACTGATGCCACCCTTCCCGCCCATAAAAAGAGGGTGCAACTTTGAAGAAATCTGTGGTTTGCACATTAGAACAGAACAGCTGCTAAAGTGCTAACAAGTGCTTTGGCTTGTACCAGACGTTTTAAAATCCCTCGACAAAGGTGAGTAGAGTGCAGTGAGACGTTGTTGTGATACTGACTACCAGTAGATTGAGTGAACATTGAACTTCATTTCAGTTTAAAAGCCTCACCCCCATTTTCCTACAGAGTAGACCACCAGCGAATGGTGAAAAAAACAGAGTAACGGAGACGTCTAAATTTAACACCCTGCTTGCTCCCGCTCCAAAGCCAAGGTGGCAAACGCCATTGGGAGATAAAACAATCAAACACCTGTTAAGCAGCTAAGAAACCTGTCCTTTTTAATGCAATCTTTCACAATATATCCAGTATATATGGCAATTTACTCTTTTTTTGTCTTCAATATTTGTCAAAAAGGGGTCATCTCTTCCATTCAGGGAGGTGTTATGGGTCTGTGGGTCAACATGGTCTCATCCTGAAAGATGATCTTTGTAATATGTGGCCCCAACACCAAGCAGGCAGACAGCAGAAAACAACACTAATGATGCCAGTGTTTGCCTTCACTACTTTCTCTTTTTTAATCATTAATTCAACAAAGCCCCCCCCATCAAGAGATTAAAATCCTTTTTATTACATACCATGAAAAAACATAATGACAATGTTTGCTTCTCAGGAAGGTAATTTCATTTTTATTCATGTTCCAGGGCGTGTTCAATAAAACATTTCTGGAAATTGGCACAAAACTGTCATGTTTACTCAACTTGAAAGGATTAGCTCTTTATGGTTGTTATTTCACCTTTTGTGGCTTATTCCAAAAGAAGAGTTTTTGTCTTACTATTAACAGTGCTTAGCTTCTTTTTACACTTTTGACAGTGAAAGGGACAATATAGTTCGGGTAAACAAAAATAGCGGTGTATGAGACAGAGGATGTTTACAGTGATTATAGCCAAGATTTGAGCCACGTGTCAATAGTTTTTGAGGAGGAAGAAACATTTGGAGGTGAAATAGAGAACTTGCAGAACATGGACTTTTAGCCTTAAGACATGGAGATGACGATTGGTCGCCTTCAAAACACAGAATGGTAAGTGGGAATGACTCTGGAGTTGCTTATCCTTCAATTATTGCTTTAAATCGGCTTCTTAATGAGTGCAATTGCTTTTTTTTAGCCTGTTAAATTGTATATGTGGCTAAATGTTCAAAGCCGTCACACACACTAAACATGTGGCTGTGAAAAGATGTTTATATAGCATACATACATACATACATACATATATACATACATAAAGCAAACAGCTTTTACCCACAGCCCATCAGGCTTCTCAGCAAAGCACTCACGCACGTCGCACACAACACACGCACACACTCATAGCACTTTATTATTTATTTATTTATTTATTTGTGTTATATATTGGTATTAATGTCTCTTCTGTTGTTGTTGCTTAATTTATTGGTATTTATGTTTCTTATGTTCTTATTCTTTCTTGTGTTTTCTTTCTTTTCTTGGGAGAATGAAAAGAATAAGAATTTCATTGCATAGCATAACTGCCTGTTTTACTATGCATATGACAATAAAACTCTTGAATCTTGAATAATGCTTTGCAGCCTTGTCGCTATTATGGGATAGTGCTTAGAAGACATGTAAACAAGACATGATTTACTCTCTTGTGCCAACTTTGACACAGTGGTCGTTCTTCCTTGTTTCGTGTACTGGTGGAATAGCATCCTTTTTCAAAATGCGTTTATAGTGCACTTTCAAATGTTTCTTGTAAAGGTGCTCCTTCATAGCAGCCAGCAGTGAAATGATCACTGCAAAGAACAGAACTCCAGGTGGGCGTTCATGTGTCTCTCGTTCTCTGCACTTGCTTCCTCTTAAACCTTTGTCTTTAACAAAACATACAAATAGTGTGAACATCCAGCAGCAACACAACATTTTGGCATGACTGCTATTTTGATGAAAAATATACTGAACCAAGTTGACCATCTACCTTTAGAAGTGTTTGTTTACTCTGCTTTAGATGCTTTAGCTTCTGGAAAGCTAGCTTGTCATGGATGGCGCCTACAACTATCCTGTAAATGTCATTTTTGCAAATGGAACAATGTAGAACATAATTACAAACAATATATAACATATTTAAGCAAAGTTGATGAATCATGTCAGGGACCCTTTAAGTTAATAATGACTTTGTGATGGTGACAGGTTGACCCTGCAACTGATCATTTCCATGACAATAGATCGTTACGTACGGCGACCACCAGCAAATGGCGAAAAAAACACGTGAGTAATTGATACAAGCCAAAAAATGTCTATTTTTTACCCAAATTCTCCTCCATTTTCAGATCAGCATTTCCAACAAAACAAAAGTGTTGTGTTTGAAAAAAAGTCGCATCCACACATGGTAAATAGTTGCATCCGTACGAGAATGCATCACTGAGTGACTAACAATGTAATACACAAGGACACCTACGTGTGGCGCTGTGGACAAGTGCACAGATGGAACCACATGACACTCCAAACCATAGAAGAAGAAAGACCGCATGCACATAAGCCCATTGTTTTCGGCTTTCCAAGACTTCCATCAAGACTGATGAGAAGTGGAATTATTTGTGCGAGTCATTATGGAGGATAAGACAAGAAAATATCAGGAGAATGTGGACTGGGGTGAGTCATGTTCGTCCAGATATTCAGACATGATGTTGGCAAAGCTCACTTCTGGTCACGTGACGGGGATGTCTCCCTCCCTCTGTAACTGGGTGTTTAACTTTCTCACAGGCAGGCCCCAGTCGGTTAGAGTCCACAATCGCACATCCAGCTCAAGAATTGTGAGCACTGGGACCCCACAGGGGTGTGTGCTGAGTCCGCTCCTCTACACGCTCTTCACCTACGATTGCGTGGCCTCCCAGAACAACACCAGCATCATTAAATTTGCGGATGACACTACAGTCATCGGACTGATCACTGGTGGTGTTGAAACATCATACAGAAGAGAGGTGGCGGACCTCATAGCTTGGTGTCGTGATAACAATCTCCATCTCAATACAGATAAGACTAAAGAGATGATCATCGACCCAAGAACAAGGGAAAAGGAGCCGCATAGACCCCTGTTTATTGATGAGACTGAGGTGGAGAGCGTGAAAACCTTCAAGTTCCTTGGCACACACATCAGCGAGGACCTCACATGGTCTCACAACACCCAACAAATTCTGAAGAAGTCCCAAAGGAGACTGTACTTCCTGAGAAGACTGAGGAAATTTGGCATGTCCACCACAATCCTGAGTTGCTTCTACAGATGCACTATGGAAAGTGTCCTTACCGCCTCCATCACTGTTTGGTACGGTAACTGTACAACACGCTTTTACCCACAGGCCATCAGGCTTCTCAACGAAGCACTCGCACACGCCGCACGCAACACAAGCACACACTCATAGCACTTTATTTATTTATTTATTTATTTGTATTATTTATTGTATTAATGTCTCTTCTGTTTTTGTTGCTTAATTTATTGGTATATATGTTTACTGTATGTGTTTATGTTTCTTATGTTCTTATTCTTTTTCTTGTGTTTTCTTTCTTTTCTTGGGAGAATGAACAGAATAAGATTTTCATTGCATAGTATAACTGCTGTTTTACTATGCACATAAACGAGAGGAATTAACTTGAATTTCTTTGGAGAAAGGTGTTTTATGAAAGTAAGTACATTGACTTGTATTCGTTTACAGCGCAGCCTTGACACATCCAATATGGCTCCGACGTTGACGTATCGCAGCAGTGGACAAAGCCACTCGATGCGCCTTCTATCTACTACGGGTTAGGGTAAGGTTTACTATGTCTATGGTGTTACCCAGCAAACAGTGGGATACAGTGAATATTTGGGAGTAATGCATGGATGTTAATGACACAGTTGATGCATTTTAGGGTTTTGCTGGGTATGCATTAGAGGTGCACTATAATTATTGGGTCAATAGGAGGGAATTATGATGTCCTATTGCAAATCCAATAACATTAAAAATAGCTCAGAAAAAGTAACTGTACTGCACGGGTGAACAAATCAAGCGCTCCTTTTTTCTCCTGATTTTGATGTCAACTTCCCGAGCTCACTTGTAAACTAACATTCACTTTAAGAGAAAGACATTTGGCGTACTAGTTGTGCCGACTGCTCTGCAATGAGGGTTTGCCAGAGAGTCACACCAGCTACTTGGAGCGTGTGCCCGAATACACTGCACCTTGCTAGGCCACAGCAGGTGGCTCCTCACCCTCTATACTCTGGTTCTCCTGGTAGTAGTGATGTAGTAGTCATGTCATCATATTTCATTAGAACTAATCAATCAAATCCACATTTGTTTCGGTCCTTCTTAACCCCCAGGTGTGCACAAACTACACTTACATGTAAAAAAGTAGATATAAAAACGTTATCGGTATCATATCGGTCCAGAAAGTTACCAGTATCGGTTTGAAAAAAAAAAGATATCGTGCATTTCTAGTGTGCATGTATTTGGTAGTCGAGTAATGCAAGTGAGGTTGTGACTTTCTGGCTTTTAACTGAGTGCTGTTCATGTTTTGTGTGTCACTGCAAAGAGTTGTGTGTCTGAATGGATGGAGCTTGTGAGGGAAGACACATGTGGATGTAGCATATGAACAGGTGGAAAGTATTATTATAGTTAGCGTAGCCATTTGTGATGCGTGATGAAGAGTGCAGGCGGGTGATGTAACAGGTGGTTACAGGTGATTTGTTCAGTCTCTGCAGGATCGCAAAACAGAAGAACAAAAACAAAAAAAACACGACGTACTTGATGAAGTCACATCATCCTCATGGCAACAGAGGTGAGGACTGCCCCATTTCTGGCCTTCGAATACTTCATGTTTAAATAGAAATCCTAAAATGGTCCATCCTCTGGCTGCTTATAGGACGCCGTACTCCTGGAGAGACTTGAACAGCACCGTGTCCTTAATGTCGCTGAACACCTTACGGATGTTGTTGGTGTCGGTGGCGCAGGTAAAGTGCTGGTAGACCTTCTTCTTCTCCTCCCTCTTGTCCACGTTGTTGGCCTGCAGCTCGTACATCTTCGAGATGTATATTTTGGCATCCTCCGCGTCTTGACTCCTACCTGGAATTGGGTTGGGTGATGGGATGGGGCGGAACAAGATGCATGTGGGTCAGGTGGCTAAGACAGGTGATGATGACATGAAGAGAAAGACATACAGGTGGTTACCTACAAGTTCCTTTCTAGACGGTGATGTCACAACATAAAAGATTCCCAAATGAACTCATAAGTCACATGAAGAATGAAGAATAAGACACAAGAATAAAACACAATCATTTTCATGAATAAGTCATTGGGTGTTTGGAGCTACTATTACATTTTGATACTTGAAAAAGTGATTTCTTTTTTTTTTGCATGCTTGTCACACTTAAATGTTTCAGATGATAAAACAGATGTAAATATTAGTCAATGACAACACAACTCAACACTTTATGCACTTTTTAAATGAAACTTTTTATTATTAAGGGAGAAAAACAATCCAAAGGTACATGTCCCTGTGTGAAAAAGTGATTGCCCTCCCCATTAAAATATAATTTAGATGCATTGAGGTCTATCAGTGTGGAAAAGTTTCTAAAGCCTTTTCTAAAGCTTTGGGACTCCAGCAAACCACCGTGAGAGCCATTATCCTTACCAGGAGTGGCCGGCAAACCAAAATGACCCCAAGAGTGCAGCGACGACTCATCCGAGAGGTCACAAAAAAACCCACAACAACATCCAAAGAACCGCAGGCCTCACTTGCCTCAGTTAAGGTCAGTGTTCATGACTCCACCATAAGAAAGACACTGGGCAAAAAGTTCCAAGACCAAAACCACTGCTGAACAAAAACAACATTAAGGCTCGTCTCAATTTTGCCAGAAAACATCTTGATGATCCCCAAGACCTTTGGGAAAATACTCTGTGGTCTGACCAGACAAAAGATGAACTTTCTGGAAGGTGTGTGTCTCTCAGATCAGATCTCACATCATAGCAACAGTAAAATGTGGTGGTGGTAGTGTCATGGTCTTCAGGACCTGGAAGACTTGCTGTGATAAATGGAAGCATGAGTTGTGCTGAAGGAGAATGTTGGTGACCTCAAGCTGAAAGCAACTTGGGTTCTGCAGCAGGACAAAGATCCAAAACACACCAGCAAGTCCACCTCTGAATGGATGAAGACTTTGGAGTGGTCTAGTCCAAGTCCTGACCTGAATCCTATTGAGATGCTGTGGCATGACCTTCAAAAGGAAAAGCCTCCAATGTGGCTGAATGACAACAATTGTGCAAAATTCCTCCCCAGCGCTGGAAGAGACTCATTGCAAGTTATCACAAACGCTTGATTGCAGTTGTTGCTGCTAAGGGGGGCCAACCACTTATTAGCTTTAGGGGGCAATCACTTTTCCACACAGGGACATGTAGCTTTGGATTATTTTCTCCCTTAATTATAAAAAGTTTCATTTAAAAACTGCATGTTGTGTTGTCATTGACTAACATTTACTTTTGTTTGATTATCTGAAACATTGAAGTGTGACAAACATGCAAAAAATAAGAAATCAGGAAGGGGGCAAACACTTTCTCACACCACTGTAAGTGATGGACATAGTAATATTCCGATGAGTGAAATGAGGTTCTTGGGATAAACACAAGATGTGCAATATGCATCCAAACAAAATTAGTTGTGCAGAAGTTAGGGCACCCCTGTCATTTTGTTTCTTGGAGTACCTCCATCTATCTCACTCTGGTTATTTGGAACACAAAATGGCTTTGGTGAGCTCATTAGGCCTTGTTTTTCTCTTTGAATCTCCTGTGAAGACGGGTAACATCAAAACAGCTGTCACATGACCTGAAAATGAAGATTGTTCAACATCATGGTTTACGGGAAAGTGACAAAAAGCAATCTAAGAGATTTCAGCTGTGAACAACACCACGAGGAAATGGGCGAGCACAAACGCAGTTATTGTTAAGGACAGATGTGGTAGGCCAGGAAAAATACCAGACAGGTAAAGACAACCACAGACCACTTCCAGACAACTACAACATCAACTTGCTGTACATTGCTTGCATTGCTCAACAGATAGAGGCTATAGGAAGCATCCAGAAGCTCTTATATTTGTTGGGGTGGCCACAATTTTTGCCCCTGTCTAAATTTGATTTGATGTATGTTTCACATCTTGTGTTCATCCAATAAACCTCAAATCACCACAGCCATTAGTTTGGTGTCAGATGGCATCCAGAAAGAGAATGAAATAAAAACAAACACAAAGACGATGAATTGTCCGCCTTCGTGAGCAGCGCCGCTTTTACCCGTGAAACCTGGGAAGTATTTCTTCAGGTCAGACGTTTGTATTTTGTCTGCCAGGATGTCGGTCTTGTTGAGGAAGAGTATGATGGAGGTGCTGTGGAACCACGGCGAATGGATGGTGGTATAGAACAACGCCAGGCTCTCCTCCATGCGGTTCTGAGAGACACACAGATGTGCAAGTCAACTTCCAGGAGTCGTTGAAGGATATTACATTACATTTCATTCAGGCTGCTCAGGAAGTGTTGGCCTTGGGGAAGAGTGACACTTGCTGGCAGACAGGTGAAGTGACACTGAGATGGACACCGCATGGACGAAAAGTATTGGGATACCAGGCCCATTACAACTGGAGAAAGCTGAGGTTTAAAGCACTGGGGAGGGTGGGGGGGGGGGGGGGGGGGCTGGGTTAACAGGAGGGACCATACTTCAAAAATGTCTTCCAGGTTGTCTCTTAGTGTCTTCATTCTTGCTTGAATGGTGTGTTATAGATGAATATTTTGGGCCGCACGGTGGTCTAGTGGTTAGCATGTTGGCCAATACAGGAACAGCCTAGAGATCGGGAAGACCTGGGTTGGATTCTCCCCTGGGCATTTCTGTGTGGAGTTTGCATGTTCTCCCCGTGTGCGTGTGGGTTTTCTCCGGGTACTCCAGCTTCCTCCCACATTCCCAAAAACATGCAGGTGAGGTTAATTGGCGACTCTAAATTGTCCATAGGTATGAATGTGAGTGTGAATGGCTGTTTGTCTAGATGTGCCCTGCGATTGGCTGGCGACCAGTCGACCGGGGTGTACCCCTCCTGTCGCCCGAAGTCAGCTGGGATAGGCTCCAGCATGCCCCCGCGGAATAGAAAAGCGGTATAGAAAATGGATGGATGTATAGATGAATATTTATCAAACATCATTTCTAGCAATAGTTATCGCCCCAGAGTGTTATTTAGCACCATTAATTCTGTTATTAACCCTGTCACTGCTGTTTTTAATGATGTATCTGAACACACATGTAGTACACTTCAACAATTTTTTATGGATAAGGTTGCAACAGTCAGACAATCCATCCCAAAGGTCTCATCTGCTAGTCTGCCTGACTCCCCTGTAAAGCACACTTTTGACAACTTTGAGCCAATCTCCACTCTCTTCTTAAAAAAGCAGTCCAACAGTTAAACCCCACCAACTGCCCTCTAGACGTTCTCTCTGCAAGGATAATGAAGGAGGTTATAGATACTATTGGTCCCAGCCTTCTTCTATTTATGAACAGCTGCTTCAGGCTGGGTATTGTCCCCACTGCCCTTAAGCAAGCTGTAGTTAGACCACTTCTTAAAAAAACGAACCTAGACCCATCAAGTCTATCCAACTTGCGTCCAATCTCACATCTGCCCTTTCTGTCCAAGGTCATGGAGAAACTTGTCCTCTCACAACTCTAGTCATATCTGTCTATCCATAATATTGCTAACAAATTTCAATCTGGCTTTAGAACCCGTCACAGCACAGAATCCGCGTTATTGAAAGTACACAATGACATCCTCACAGCCCTTGATGCTAAAAACTCTGTTGTGCTGGTGCTTTTAGACCTTACAGCCGCTTTTGATACTGTGGACCACTCAGTCTTCATCTCCCGCCTTCAACACTGTGCTGGCCTACGCGGCTCTGTGCTGAAATGGTTCATGTCATATCTCACCAACAGGACTTTTTCAGTAATGATTCATGACTTCTCCTCTATAACCGCTCCCCTCTCTTCTGGCGTGCCCCAGGGTTCCATCCTTGGGCCTACCTTGTTTTCACTATACATCCATAATCACAATAATAAAGATGAAAGTTGCATTTCCGTATGTAGTTTGAGACGTCTGTTCGCCACTTCATCTTTGCCGCGGGAGAGCAACAGTGAATCAAATGTAAGCTGACTGAGGTCATATGACATCTACAAAGTGACGTTTATGCGATCGACCCAAACTATGTTCGCGATCGATGTCATGGGCACCCCTGATTTTGTGCATGTTAGAACTAGTCCAAAAAAATCAGATCTAGGCATGCATACTTCGACAAGCCGTGTAAATCCAGCCTGAGTGTGTTTGTGTGTGTGTGTGTGTGTGTGTTTGTTTGGCACAAACTTACAATGACTTCTCGCTCTTCCAGCACTTGGTCGTACTCGCTGAGGGAGGCCAGAAAGATGAGCGAGGTGACGTTTTCAAAGCAGTGGATCCATTTTCGACGCTCCGACTTCTGGCCGCCAACGTCCACAATCCTGTGCGGGAAACCCAAGGAGCAGAAGAGGGGAAAAACTGAGCAAGAGCATTCCACATTTTAATTTTAAAAAAGCACAACGTTGCATTGAAGAGTTTCAAGTGCATTTTTCCAATCCTATCCTTTATCATATTCTATCTTACCCTTTATCCTATCTATCTATCCATCTATCCTTTATCCTATCCTATCCTTTATCCTATCTATCTATCATCTATCCTTTATCCTATCCTATCCTTTATCCTATCTATCTATCAATCATCTATCCTTTATCCTATCCTATCTATCGATCATCTATCCTTTATCATATCCTATCCTTTATCCTATCTATCTATCCATCTATCCTTTATCCTATCTTACCCTTTATCTTATCTATCTATCCATCTATCCTTTATCCTATCCTATCCTTTATCCTATCTATCTATCATCTATCCTTTATCCTATCCTATCCTTTATCCTATCTATCTATCTATCATCTATCCTTTATCCTATCCTTTATCCTATCTATCTATCCATCTATCCTTTATCCTATCCTATCCTTTATCCTATCTATCTATCCATCTATCCTTTATCCTATCCTATCCTTTATCCTTTCTATCTATCTAGCTATCCTTTATCCTATCCTATCCTATCCTTTATCCTTTCTATCTATCTAGCTATCCTTTATCCTATCCTATCCTATCCTATCCTTTATCCTTTCTATCTATCTAGCTATCCTTTATCCTATCCTATCCTATCCTATCCTTTATCCTATCTACTGTATCTATCCATCTATCCTTTATCCTATCCTATCTATCTATCATCTATCCTTTATCCAATCCTATCCTTTATCCTTTCAATCTATCCATCTATCCTTTATCCTATCCTATCTATCTATCATCTATCCTTTATCCTATCCTATCCTTTATCCTATCAATCTATCAATCTATCAATCAATCTATCAATCTATCAATCTATCAATCTATCTATCTATCTATCTATCTATCCTATCCTTTATCCTATCTATCCATCTACAGTATCCTTTATCTTATCGTGTCTATCCTTTTATCCTATCCTATCCTTTATCCTATCACATCCTTGATCCTATCTATTAATAAGGTTTTCATTTCCTTTGTTCATCCGTCAGGCTGCAGTCATTAGGTAGGCAATAACCTATTCAACCCTTCAGTATAGCCTCACAGCAAAGTTTGGCCCCATAAAATATTCCCCCAAACAGTTGTCAATATTGACCACAAATAGTATATTTATTTCTGTCCCAAATAAATGTATATTCATCACAATCAAAACTATTTTTTTTTGTTTTTAGGTGATTTTTTAGTGATGCATGCGATGATAAAACAGAATAACAAAGCAATGGCCATGGCGTCACTGGTTTTTGAATTCCAAAACAAATCCAATTCAGAAATAGTGTCGAACTATCTCACGCGTGTGTGTCTTTTCATTTCAAATAAAAATATACTTGTATTGATCCCACACTGGCTATTTTTTTTGCTATTTTATTGTTCATTTTGGACATTCAACACACTCACGCAGTACATTACAACAGAGAGACACTTTTGAACATCAGCAGGGTTCACCATGAACTTTCATTTAGCCTCTCAGACTTTGCCTTTCTTCTGCGCCGGGAGAACGCAGCAGCCTGCGGGCCTGGTGAGCTGAATACCCGGCGAGCAAAGCATCCGAGGCGTAAACGAGGCAAGCGAGCCGGCCTGCATGCTAGGCTAAAAGCTAGAGCGACGAGGCCACCGCTACCAAGCCTGCTGCTAGCCAACGTCCGCTCTCTTGAAAACAAGATGGACGAACTTCGAGCAAGGATTACAGCTCAACGTGAGATCAGGGAATGCTGTGTCCTCACCTTCACAGAAACCTGGCTGACGGAGGATATACCGGACTCGGCGATCCAGTTGGAATCGTTTGCTGCTTACCGGGGAGATCGGACTTTAGCGTCTGGTAAACACAGAGGTGGCGGCGTCTGTGTTTACGTAAACAAACGGTGGTGCACAGACGGACAGACGATGGAAAAGCACTGCTCGCAGGACATTGAGCTGCTGATGGTGAAATGCAGACCTTTTTATTTGCCTCGTGAGTTTAGCGCTGTGTATTTAACTGCTGTTTACATCCCACCACGAGCTAACACTGCTAATGCACTAGGCCTCCTGCATGACATCATTGATAAACACGAGACCAAACACCCAGACGCTGTATTCATTATATCTGGCGATTTCAACCACTGTAACCTCAGGACTGTCCTCCCCAAATATTACCAGCATGTGAGCTTTCCCACAAGGGAAAATAACATCCTGGACCAAGTCTACTGCAACATGAAAGGTGCTTTGAAGGCTGTTCCAAGACCCCACTTTGGAAAGGCCGACCACATCTCTATATTCCTTTATCCAACATACAGACAACTTCTTAAAAAAGCTCCCCCTGTACGTACAGCAGTTAAAGTGTGGAATGAAGAAACTGATCAAGTACTTCAGGACTGCTTTGGCTGCACAAACTGGGATGTGTTTAAAACTGCAGCGGGGAGGGAAGATTGTACTGTTGATTTGGATGAATATGCTTCTGCTGTTACTGGCTACATTAGCACATGTATAGAGACTGTTACCACCACCAAGTATTACAGAAAATACCCTAACCAAAAACAGTGGATGAACTGTGATGTAAGGGCTAAGCTACGTGCTCGTTCGACTGCATTTGTCATGGGCACCGCTGAGGACTACAAAAAGGCCAGATATGACCTGAGGAGGTCCATACGGGAGGCCAAAAGACAGTACAGACAGAAGCTGGAGGGCTACTATTCCACCTCAGACCCTCGGCGCATGTGGGCGGGGCTCCAGCACATCACAGACTATCGACAGCGGAGTAGCGTAGCCACGTCCAGCCAAACCACACTTCCAGATGAGCTGAACGAGTTCTATGCCCGCTTTGACACCCAAACTCCTGATGAGCAGAGAGGGTGGCTGAACCTGGGGAGCACACAGGACTCACCACTCATGGTGACATCAGCTGATGTGCGCAGGGTTCTAAACAAAACAAACCCACGAAAAGCAGCAGGGCCAGACAACATCTCAGGACGTGCACTTCGGGTTTGCTCATCAGAGCTAGCTGATGTGCTTGCTGACATATTTAACCTGTCGCTTGCACAAGCATCTGTACCGACCTGCTTTAAGTCCACCACCATAGTGCCCGTACCCAAGAAGAGCAACGTGACCTGCTTGAATGACTATCGCCCTATAGCACTCACTACTATTGTTATGAAGTGCTTTGAAAGATTAGTCATGACCCACATCAAAAAGAGCATCCCGGCGGCAACTGTGGACCCTCTACAGTTTGCATATCGCCAGAACCGGTCCACGGATGATGCAGTCAACACTGCCATCCACACAGCCCTTTCTCACCTACAGGGCCAGGACACATATGTCAGAATGCTATTTATAGACTATAGCTCTATAGCCCACAAACTCACAAATAAGCTCCTCACACTTGGCCTGTCTCCCTCCCTCTGTAACTGGGTGTTTAACTTTCTCACAGGCAGGCCCCAGTCAGTCAGAGTCCACAACCGCACATCCAGCTCAAGAATTGTGAGCACTGGGACCCCACAGGGGTGTGTGCTGAGTCCACTCCTCTACACGCTCTTCACCTACGATTGCGTGGCCTCCCAGAACAACACCAGCATCATTAAATTTGCGGATGACACTACAGTCATCGGACTGATCACTGGTGGTGTTGAAACATCATACAGAAGAGAGGTGGCGGACCTCATAGCTTGGTGTCGTGATAACAATCTCCTTCTCAATACAGAGAAGACTAAAGAGATGATCATCGACCCAAGAACAAGGGAAAAGGAGCCGCATAGACCCCTGTTTATTGATGAGACTGAGGTGGAGAGGGTGAAAACCTTCAAGTTCCTTGGCACACACATCAGCGAGGACCTCACCTGGTCTCACAACACCCAACAAATTATGAAGAAGTCCCAAAGGAGACTGTACTTCCTGAGAAGACTGAGGAAATTTGGCATGTCCACCACAATCCTGAGTTGCTTCTACAGATGCACTATGGAAAGTGTCCTTAGCGCCTCCATCACTGTTTGGTACGGTAACTGTACAACACGTGATAGGAAGGCACTCCAGCGGGTGATCAAGACCTCACAGAACATTGTTGGGGAGCCCTCCCCTCACTGCAAGACATTTATAAAACTAGAGTCCTACGCAGAACACACAACCTCATCAAGGACAGCACACATCCACAACACTCATTATTCACACTCCTACCGTCAGGCAGACGCTACAGGAGTTTGAAGTCCAGGACCACAAGGCTGGCAAACAGCTTTTACCCACAGGCCATCAGGCTTCTCAACGAAGCACTCACACACGCCACACGCAACACACACACACACTCATATCACTTTATTTATTTATTTATTTATTTATTTGTATTATTTATTTGTATTAATGTCTCTTCTGTTGTGGTTGCTTAATTTATTGGTATATATGTTTATGTGTTTGTTTCTTATGTTCTTATTCTTTTTTGTGTTTTCTTTCTTTTCTTGGGAGAATGAACAGAATAAGATTTTCATTGCATGGTATAACTGCTGTTTTACTATGCACATGACAATAAAACTCTTGAATCTTGAATCTTGAATTCTACTTGTTGCTCTTTGCATCGTATCTATAGTTCTACATTGTCATTTCCTATCCTATTTGAGCGCTGGTTATCCAGACTTGCTGATCCTGAAAAGTTTCTATCCGGATCAGATTGATCCAATCCAATCCGTTCTTTCAAAAGTAAAATGGATTACGTGATCATGGATAACAAAAAAAAGTATTACCAAATGCAGAACAATTAAAAAAAAACGGGCCTTTTACATGATCATCCTTTATTCTATCCTTCACCCTATCCTATCCTATCCTATCCTATCCTATCCTATCCTATCCTATCCTATCCTATCCTATCCGTTATCCATCCATTTTCTTCCGCTTATCCGGGTCCGGATCACGGGGGCAGCAGTCTCAGTAGGGAAGTCCAGACTTCTCGGTCCTCGGCCACCTCCTCCAGTTCCACCGGGAGGACACCAAGACATTCCCAGGCCAAATGTGAGACATAATCCCTCCAGCGTGTCCTAGGGAGGCATCCTGGAGGCATCCAGACTAGATGCCTGAGCCGCCTCAACTGGCTCCTCTCCATGTGAAGGAGCAGCAACTTGTATCTTATTCTTTATCCTATCTTGTTCTTTATCCTATCCTATCCTTGATTCTATTATCCTATCCTTTATCCTATCCTATCCTGTCCTATCCTTTATCCTATCCTATCCTATTCTATCATTCATCCTATCCTATCTTTTATCATATCTTATCCAGTCCTTTATCCTATCCTGTCATATTCTTTATCCTATCCTATTGTTTATCCAATCTTATCTTTTATCACAGCTTATCCTATTCTTTATCTTTTCCTGTCCTATTCTTTATCCTATCCTAATGTTTATCCTATCCTATCTTTTATCATATCTTATCCTATCCTTTATCCTTTCCTGTCCTATTCTTTATCCTAGCCTATCCTGTCTTTTATCCTATCCTGTCATATTCTTTATTTTATCCTATTGTTAATCCTATCCTATCATTTATCCTATCCTATCCTTTGTCCTGTCCTATCCTTTGTTCCTATCCTGTCCTTTGTCCTATCCTGTCCTTTGCTACAACTTCTTCCTGTTGTCGATAGTGTTTCTTACCTTCTTTATCAAACGTATTTCTTTAGAGTCACAGTGACTTTTTTGCAGCCATACTCAATGAAAACAGCACAGACTTTACAACACTCAAAAATACACAGTGCACTTCCTCATCTGCCCAGGGCGAACAGTGCTTAGTCAGAGCAAGAAACTGAAGGTCTAGACAGAAACTGAATTGTTGATCGTTCTGTGTGTGTTCTACCAACAAATACATAACAACACCGACATAACACGTAATAAGGATGATTAAAGAATTCCCTGGCTGAAACCTGGAATCTGTCTATAGTGTCCTCACTGTAAAAGAAGCACTATGCATTCTTCACAAGCTGAGTCACCAACGCGTGGCTGCTTTGTTTGGGCACTTGATTTCATGGAATGATACTCGGCAAACAGACTAGTTTGTTGGCCGTACAATAACCCAGACAGTGTATGAAAACCAAGACATATTTCTGGCAATAATTGTTGTCCAAAACCCAATCCAATGAAGCCGGGTGCATGAAAATGGAGGTCCCACTATATAACACATATCATCAACACACCATAAGTTCAATCAATTCGGATGAACTTGATTTACAATTGTTGTAAGTGGTGTTGTTGTCCCTTCTCTCATTTGCTGCACCAGGACAGCCCCCCACAACTGCTGCACTGAACAGGACTGTGTGCCCAGGCTCCTGAGTGTGTTCTAATTCTTCATCCTTTGGGCTATTTTGACACCTAGAAACTGTTTTAACCTGAAACCTGAAAACTTGCATCATATGCCTCCTTTAAAGCATCTGCAACATGCTTGAGTGTCATTATGCGCACCATGAGGATGTGTCACATGGAATCAGCCCAGGGGAGCCTTGTGTTGAGGTAAACAGAAACCTGATCCTGTTTCACTGGAGCGGGCTTTAGCAGGCAAAACCTTTGACATGTCTGACAGGTGAACAGTGCACAAACGCAATGCCAGTCATACATGGCCTGATGTTAGCAACCTGAGTGTGATCCTGCTGATGGTGAAGGAGTAGTCGTGTATGCCCGTGGTCGGGAATCGGACCCTCAGCACATCCTGTTCTGTGGGGATGTAGTCTGGCGCGGCGATGCGCTCCAGATTGTTCATGTAGCTGAAACACAAAGAGAGGAACATATCAGAAAGGGGCTTGCGAGCACACCTGCAGTGACAATATCGCCATATGTGCAAAACAAACATAAGTGACAGAAGATACATGATGAATTAGCAATCATTAAAAATGATTAAAACCCCACGAAGGGAGCGTAGGCGGTCCGTATCGCACTGTGTGCAGAACACGGCTTTATGGCTGTAATGCTGTTTGCCTTTGCCACTTATCAGGCGCAGAGACTTTGATGACTAAGCTGCTCTGCAAACAGGAAGAACAGGCGCCGTCTGAAGGCTGCTGCATCTCCGAGCTAAGTTTTTACTCAACATTCATGTGAAAGTGAGCCATCAGCATGTGGATGAAGGCTGGGAATGACTTGATACAGTCTGAAAGGACCAAGATTCAAGATTCAAGATTGAAGAGTTTTATTGTCATGTGCATGGTAAAACAGCAGTTCTACTATGCAATGACATTCTTATTCTGTTCATTCTCCCAAGAAAAGAAAGAAAACACAAGAAAAAGAATAAGAACATAAGAAACATAAACATATATACCAATAAATTAAGCAACAACAACAGAAGAAACATTAATACAGATAAATAATACATATAAATGAATAAATAAGTAAATAAATAAAAGTGCTATGAGTGTGTGCATGTGTTGCGTGCGGCGTGTGTGAGTGCTTCGTTGCACGCAACACACGCAGTGGCTAGTGGCTGGATCCCAGAGCATGTGGGAGTTACATCCGCTAGACGCGTTAAAAAAAGTACACCAGGAAATGTAATATGACAGGTTTAACTTGACTTTTTTTTTTTTTCCGCTATTGATTTTCTTTTCAGAAAGTTTCTTGCTCACTGATTGAGATTTGAATTCTTTTTTCTTCTTTACCTTCATTTTTAAAATGACTAAAATCACGAGAAAAATCTGTAAAACAATTGCCTAAAGGTCAGCCATGGCTGTCCATAGTTAACTCATAATTAATCACAATTAATAGCAATTAATCACAGATAGAAAGAAGTTTTTATCTGTAATAAGTGGGGATGTAAATCTTTTTGTGTCAATGATTCGAGACGCATCCAGATACACGAGTTAAGATACAATCAAAAAAACATATTTTAAAAACAGAACGATTAGTTATGATTTGATACAGTGCACAAACGATACGATTCAATTCAATATGACTGAAAGGTTACATTTGTTCATGTAGACATGAATCTTCCATTGTAAAATAAGGAAGCCAATTGTATAGAAGTGTTATTCTTAAGGTATTTTCAAATGTGTAAAAGAGCGTACCATATCCCCAATCAGGCAGGGGTCCCCAACCACCGGGCCACCGCAAACGTTCAGCCGCAATGATTAAAAAAAGAAAAAACACACATAAAAATATTGGTAAATGACTTAAATTTGATGTAAAAGGATATCAATTTTGGAAACATGGGCCATTGTTTTATTCAAAAAATAACATATCGTTACAAATCCCCCAGCTTTTGCATGTTTAATGCAAGTGGCGACTTGTCCCACTTTGTTGGACGGTCCTTGAACGCACCATGTAACTTTGTCCCACGCTGCACAGATAGACTACTATACTGTATTTTTATCCTTTTTCTTTCACCTCATATTTGCTCCCAAAGGCTGATCCTATGTGGGAATGCATAAAGGTAAGATTTTGTGAGCTTATTGAGTGCTAATGTGCATATTTGTTCTCTGCAAAACAAAGTCCAGGCTGGTACTGGTGGATGGTGGCTCTGGATTCATTTAATGCTTTTAATTTGTTGTTTTACACAATACATGTATACATGCACGTATGTTTTGCTGAAGTGCTGAAAAACTTTCCTGGTAACTAGCTAGCACGCTGCTAATGCTATTTACATCCGTTCTTAGTGACACAAGCCCCTGAATAGCTGTCCTCGGCTAAGCCTGCCAGTAAATAGCAGCTCCTAGCCCACATTTTAGCTCGCACAACAAAGCCAAAAATCAGCCGAGAGACAGCTCAGATCTAAAAAACACTCGTGAATGAAGGCCAAGGTACCACAATACAGTGGCAACAGAATTAAAAAAAAATACCAGCAGTGCGTCACTCTTCTCTCTGGCAGTCGCCGTCCTCGGCGACAAGTCAACTCCCAGCGACAGTAGATCCAAATAACTTTGGTCGTGTTGCGAGAGCCATCTGCCAGGGCTTTGAAGCTAAACTGACCAAGCAAAATAGCCTTTTCTTTCTCCATTTCTTATCAATATTTCTTCCCGCTTGTGGCTCCACAGCGTTTCCTGAAACTATGGTGTGGGCTGAGGGTCAAACAGGACATGTGCACATTAATCGCGTGTCAAGAAAAATGGTGCCGTTAAAGGAAATGTGTCAAGAATGTACGTTTTGCAGTGTTGGATTTTAAGGAGGGTCTAAGTAGAGCTTCAAAATGCAAAAAGATGAAATGGGAGTGAGACAAAAAAGCTATTTATTTTTAAAGAAGCATTATAGTGAAATAGGCTGTTCATCAGCTGATCAAAAATGTTGGTAAAAATGTGGATTGAATGTGACTTAGTGTCAGGTATTCATGATCTCTTGATGGCAAAGGCACAAAAGCTTTCTGTCTTTTAAGGTGGTGGGATTGTTGAGCTGCATAAGCAAGCGCGTCGTTGCTGCTGAGGTTGGACACAGTAAGACAGTCGTTTCAAACTTCAAACATCCTGAGGCTCATGGAGCAAAAAAGTCAAATGGTAGACCCAAAAAAATGAGGCGGAGGATCCCATTGGCTGTCTGTCAAGACACGGGACTATCCTCAGCCCAAAGGAAGGTTGTTACTGGTGGTTTTTAGGCAGAAAAAGGCTCTTCAAAGGCCTCGTTTCTGGTTTCAAGACCGGCTGTGTATTGTGGTGCAAAAGTGTTATTATTACTGGATTCTTTGACTGGTTCCTTTGTTTTGAAGGTCTGACTTTATCGGGTACAGGACCCGATTGTGGCCGAGCGGTGCTGCTCTGGCAGAACCAGAGAGGATTTCGTTTTTGGTCCAGGGAAAAAATTAGAACAGGAGGGCGCCAGTGAAAAATGTTCAAATGGTGTTCCAAGCCCAACACAAAGTGATTTCCAGCAAACATTGTGTTGGGATGCAACACGGGTCAACACGGGCCAAGAAAGAACGTGAGTATATAAATATATACTCAATATAAGGGGATGTTGTGATTTCAGATGAAAAAACGTGTACTCACTACTCTGTGGAGTCCAAGAGTTGGTACTCGCAGCGTCGGCTGTAGCAGACCCGGATACCCGAGTCGGCCCAGAGGCAGCGTATGGCGTTCACGGAGCCTCGCTCCAGCTGGGTGATCTGCGCCGTGTTGACATCCTGGAGCCAGGTAGCGTAGATCTGGAGGGTCCAAGGGGATTGATTCTGCTTATAATGGACCAGCAAACCAGGCCCAGGCTGTGTGTGTGTGTGTGTGTGTGTGTGTGTGTGTGTGTGTGTGTGTGGATACATTCGGGTCAGTCATTCAATGTGGGCGTCGGCCCGCATGGCGTAATCCCACCATAGCCGTGTTTGTGTTTGCGTACCTCGTTCTCGGGGTTGGAGTAGGGAATCCTGAGTGTGCTCATGGCTCCGGTCATGGCCTTCATGGCGGTCAGGATGTTCTGGAAGATGCATTTAGCGAAGCCTCTCCTGTCCTCCTCCGAAAAGCCCCGTCCGTGGATGATCCTCATCTGGCGGATGAATGTGGTTTTTCCACTCTCTCCAGTTCCTGAGTGGGGTTCAGTTGGGAGATTGTGACAATTTGTACTTCCTGATCCAAACTGCCAGTCAAGCCCAAATCCAAGTTTTAAATTTTTACGCTGCGCACATTATGGAAATGGAGCCTTGTTGGTGCTTCTTGGAGGTTTTTTCAGATGCCTTTATAGGCAGAATAGATGCACCCCATTACGTGCTTTCTTATCTGCCTTTTTTGATCTGTTTTTACATCTTTAGAAGGCGCCGAAAAGAGAAAAACATGTGTGTTCATGTCTCACATAAGGATTGAGGATGATGGGCAACATTCCAAACAGAGTGCACTTTTCCTTTAAGTCTATCAAGTTCTGGTCCATTTCTAAAAAGCGTCAACATACACCACATTTGTATGTTGAAAAGAGAGAAAAACAGTTAGCATGAGGGAGCTAACGATGCACTTATTTCCACTACAAAGCCCGCTAAAAAAAGCTCCAACGAGGTTTTCTGGTTTCTCTCCATGCTGCAAGCATGCAGTAACAGGTACATTCATGATTCCACGTAATACTTACAGTATTTCCATCATTTTAAACATGAGTGGAACCGCTTTCCTGGGTGCACTGATTTGGCATAGCAACATAGATAGCGGCTAATGCTACTTGCATCATAGAGCTACAGCAGCATAGAAAGCACGTGTCTGTTTGCTACTACTAATCATGGCAGACTGACCACTGCTTTTGGACAAATGAGGATCCAGAACCTTATCGTTTTCAGCCTGAACATACGGAGGACGAGCTACAGGTTTTAGAAGCAGAGCCTGCAAGAAGACAAAGTGAAACTCGGTAGCAGAGAGGGGGCAGAGAGTCAGGACCGGCATTGGTGGTGTAAATGTGGTGCTTGTGCTTCAGTGTTTGAGCTGCACTGATTGGTGGCACACAGTGTTAGCAAGGATGGAAAGGCTTGGTGTGTATGGCAAGGAGGACACTGCTCCAAGAGACTGCATCACAACCAAGGAAGAACTGTTAGCACTAACTAATCCTGCAGTGGTGGAAGAGGCCGGGTTCACCAACTGCTGCCTGGAAGTCACGCTAGGGCTCCACCAACGTACCAACGTACTCTCACGTCCAAAGTCTCCTTAAAGAAGGCGTGTCATCTTCTGGAGGTTTCACCAGTGATCCATGTTCTCTTCAAAAAGTAAGTCAAATATGTTTTTGTCTAAATGAAGGTGGTTTTATGTTTTCTTTTTTCATATCATATAGCCATTAGCAGGGGTGCGGCCAGGGATTCTGGGCCCCATGAAAAAAAAACCCAGAAGTTCCCTCCTCCTTTATTAACTCATTCAATACCAAAGACGTCTTTTGCGTGTTTTTTTGGGCACTTTTTTTCTGCCTTTCGAGCAGCTTGCAAATGTGTCTTGGAGATCAATAAAGCATCAATCTATCAATAAGATATAAGAGGTGGTGACGCAACTGCACACGACGGTGCAGTTTCCAGCAGTTTTAAGCCGTAAAAACGGCCACAAGGGGGCAGAAGTGCATTTGATGAGAGCTCGGCATGGATGTTTTGCATGTAAGCACACACTCGACAGCAAGGAGGAAGTGGAAGAGCGTGGAGGAGTGTGGCGTGCAGAAGGTTACGCATTGTGGGGACATTTTAACGCATGCACACACACACACACACGCCCTTGCGTGCACGTGCACGCACACACATAGTTGAGTTACAAATGTGAAAATGGTAAATAGTTGATGGTGTTATATTTGTAAATAAACAGTTATTTTGATGTAAAACAAGCCTTTTTTATGTTGTGGTGTAGTTGTTTTAATATTTGAGCTGCCACAAAAGCACAAAATATTTGTGTCAAAGTGAAAGTTATGCTTGAAATGTATCTTTTCACAAAAAGCTTTAGTGGGGAACTGATATTTTCCTGAAACTTACCGATGTTCTACTGCTGATTACAAAAAAAAAAAAATTATTAGTAGCTACCTATTTTTTGGGCCCCCTGGCAGTCAGGGGACCTTGGAATTGTCCTGACTTTTCCCTCTTATGTGGCAGCCCTGCCCAATAGCGCTCATCATAAATACATTGAAAAATGTACCGTATAGTTAATCCATGTGATTGATATCGGTATCGGCTGATTTCACTCGTGGATGATCGGTACTGCAGCATCCCTGCTGTGCACACAAACGCTAAGCTGTTTTATGTGGAGCATTTTGTTGTCTTACTGCAGCCAAAATGAACCAAAGCGTGGCGTTACGCCCCTAACGCTGAACATCGTGTTTCTATGAACAGGAAATGTTCATCGTCCAATGAGAATGGGGGCGGTGGGTGTAAAATACTTTCAATCGATCAAAGCCTGCCATCGGTTGGGGTGTTTGAGTGCACGGAAGGTCTATCCATGCTGATGCGCAGCACAACAAAGACACGTTCAGTAAAGTACAAGTAGTCAATGTTCAATCCGGTTTGACCCCCCCCGGACCGCAGCTTATCTGCAGCGCCATCGTCGCGCTGAAGCTATCAAGCGAGCTGTAAAAGGAGGCCCGTGGGTTTCTGAGCCCAGCCTCTCTCTGGTCTGGTCGGTTTAGACGAGCGCGCCGATGCCCGAGCCATTCTTGGCATTCTCGCACGCGGACACATGCTTGACATAGTTGTGTATTCTGCGTCGGGTCACCAAACAGGCCGGGCGGAGTGTTGCATCAGCTTGATGGTGTTACTCATTTGTGTGCCGCATGGTTCGCACGCGGCCGCCCCGGGCGGAAGTGGCGCAAGCACTCACCCAACAGGAGGATTTTGATCTCCCGCCGCTCCCTCTTCTTCTGCTGCTTGAGGATCCGCTCGATCTCTCTGTTCACGGCCATCTTCCTCTGCTCCTCCTCCGAGAGGCAGCACGTGCACATGCGCTGGTAAAGGTCCATGTCCCCGAACACCTGCGGTTCAACCAGGTAGCATGCCGTTACTCATACTGCAATCCCACAACGCCCTGGATGGAAGCACTTGTTACTTCTTATCTGGTACTGCACCTTCGATGACGCCAATGGCTTTACTCCTAATCCATATCATGCCAATCACCTTGGCCCCGTTTAAACCTTCACCTTGACCTCTGTCAAACTGGAACTACGTCCCTTTGCTTTGATCACAAACAATCAATCCAGCAGGACTGCTAACTAAATGTTAGTAAATCTTATCTTACACATGACTTCTTATGGGGAAAAAATAATGATTTGTTTTTTTTGCACAGTTCAGTTTTAGTGATTAGGAATACAGCTGTCCCTCGCTTTATCGTGGTTTCACAAAAAACAAGTCATTCGCAAATGATGGCTGTGTCATGGTTGACTTTGGCCTATCATTAGTCCAAAAATACTGGATAGAAGGACACTGGGCATCAGTCTCATGTTATGAGACGTGGCCTTAGATTATGTTACCACGGCCAAGACAGTCACGCCATTGAGATTGAGTCAAGCAAAAGTTTCTGCTCTCATTCCGTGTGGAAGTGGTAAGTTTTTAGCTTCTTCATTCTTCCCCACTCTGTTTGAAACACAACTCTTAAGTTTAAAATAAGTAAATCAGAGAGGCTAACTAGTTAGCTCACTAGCTTGCTATGCTAGCGGCGGCTGTCTCTTGTATCCCTGCAGTGATCCCCGTCGCCTCTGCAAAGTGATGTAAACAAAGAGTAAGAAGTGTAAAAGTGACTATAGGGGTGTTCCATGTCTACAGGGCTCTAATAATGTTTTAAAAAATGGGTTTTAGAAGGTCATAAACAAGTTTTCTATGCTTTAACTATGAAAATATTCTGTTTATTTATATTCAATCCTACTTTGCGTGAATTCACTTATAGTGGTCAAGTCTGGAACCAACTACCCCTCATGAAGGAGGGACGACTGTACAGAGTAAGTCTTATGTGCATCTATTCTTTAGCATATCACACTGATATGCACTATTTACAGGACGTTTCCTTTTATTTGAAGTATAAAACTAAGAACATGAATTCCTGATGCTCTTCAAGGCAGCGCTTGATGAACAACGACAGGACGGTGTTGGTCAAGGTTGCTTGTTCGACGCATGACAGCCAAACGGAACACAAACACAGCAACACGAATCATAAATACACTGGAAGAGAAGAGATAACACACAGGGCAACTACCAATACTACACAACTTTTACACTAAATATTTACAATATTTGCCATCTATACACACTAGGTCCCCAACTTACGAACATCCGACTAGCGAACACTCGTGGATACGAACACAAGCCGACTGGTCTATATTTTATTTTATTTTGCCTTCTATTCGCTCCATCAGTATTTCTACTGCTACTGTACATGCTTGACCAGTAGAGGGCACTGTGACACTGCTAATGGGACCAACACAGGAAGCCTTAGACTGGGGAGATACAGTGTAAAGCTAAATGGAAAGCTAAATTGTACAACCCGGACAGAGCGTGTGATTAAAGTTTATGAAGAGTTAATAGGCCTGCTTAATTCTACACCACCCACAGAACACTACCTCTTTTAGAAGAGTCTAACCACCACCACCATTTGTCCTTTTTTCAATATCTCCTCCTCCTCCACCACAACGACGTATGCTGGACCACTCCTCTTCAAAGGTAAATAACATTTTTCATTACGTATTATTATATCACTTTTATTATTGTTTTTTTCATTAATGATCCTGGTTTAATATTACTACTGCATCCAAACTCATGTTTACATACATACACATATACTGTATATGTATACACGTACATGTAGTACCTATATCATTGGTAGTACTACCTTTTCCCCTACTTAAGAACAATTCAACATAAGAACGGTCGTCTGGAACCAATTGTGTTCGTTAGTTGGGGACTTAGTGTATACAGTATATACGGTATACCTGTATAGTAATAATGTATTTACACGTGTTACGTAAGCTGATCAGACCATCATAGCTGTTCCAGGCAATTACGACGGAGTATTAAAATGATCTGACATGTCAGAAATTCTTGTAAATTGACAATATTTTTTGCTCGTAAATTTATCATTTTCTTCTCGGAAATTTGCAACTTTTTTGCTCATAAATGTATGCCTTCTCATAAATTTTCAACTGATTTTCTTGTAAATTCATTCGTTTTTCTTGGAAATTTACAAAAAATTTTGCTCATAAATTTACAATTTACAACCTAACAGTACAACTCTTCTTGTTGTAAATTTAAGATTTTTTCTTGTAAATTGACAACATTTTTGTGCGTAAATGTACGACTTTTTTCTGATAAATTTACGACTTTTTTTGCTCGTAAATTTATGACCTTCTCATAAATTTTCAGCTGTTTTACGTGTAAATTAATTTTTTTTCTTGTAAATTAGCAATATTTTTTGCTCATAAATTTATGACTTTTTTGCTCGTAAATGTACAACTGTATTTCTCGTACATTTATGAGTTTTTTCTTGTAAATTTACAAAAAAAAAAATGTCCTCGTAAATTTACACCTTTTTTTGCTCATAAATTTATGTTACATTTTAAATTTAGGACTTTATTCTCATAAATTAACAACTTTATTCTCATAAATTTGCAACTTTATTCTCATAATATTTTCTCGTTAATTTACAACTTTATTCTTGTAAATTTCCAACTTTTTTCTCATAAATTTACCACTTTTTTCTCAACAATTTACAACTTTACTCTTGTAAATTTACAACTTTTTTCTCTGACTTTATTCTCGTAAATTCACAACTTTTTTCTCATAAATTTATGACTTTATTCTCATAAATTTACGACTTTTTGCTCATAAATATATGACTTATTTCTCATACATTTTTGCTCATAAATGTATGACTTCTTTGCTCGTAAATTTACAACTGTTTTCCTTGTAAATGTACGACCTTTTTTTTCATGTACAACTGTTTTTCTTGGAAATTTAAGATTTTTATTTTTATTTTTTGTGAGTAAATTTCTGACTTTTTTACCTGTAACTTTCCAGCTGTTTTCTTGTAAATGTACAAATTTTTTCTCTCAAATTTTTTGACTATTTTTTCTTGTTAAAGTAGGACTTTTTCGCTTGTGAATTTAATACTTTTTTTCTGGAACTCTCTGATTTTTTCTTCCAACGTGGCCCCAATGCTCAGTGGTACTTACAGTGCAAGTGTTGCTCCCTGCCGGTGGCAGAGCCACGTGGTCACTCTCCATCGGCCATCTAGACAACTGAGGTACCAACTTATTGCCACTCCTTTGTGAGGAATGGTCTCACCCTGGCCACCCCAACAAAACACTTGTGGTTCCGCCACTGCTCGCTGCTGTTAAAAAGGTGTGTCTGCTGTGAAAACCGCATATACTCTACTCCAGGGGTCACCAAGGTTCTTCCTTGTGAGAGCTACTTTTACAAAATGAAAATGGCCAAGAGCTACTCATTTTTGTAACATTTATTTTCAGAGCTTATTTTAAACCCAAACAAAGCGAATATGCTTGTTTTACCAGAACATGAACAAAATGCTGGTGTCCACAACTCACATGTTGTATTTCACAATGCATTTCTTTCTACTGTTCTTTCATTATTAACTGAACACCTGAATGAAAAGCAGGCTTGGGGCACCTCATGTGGTCGTGGGGGCTACCTGGTGCCCACGGGCACCACGTTGGTGACCCCTGGTCTACTCTAACTACTTTTCTACTTCATGTTATTAGACATGATTAGTTAGGAGCTGAGATCACATTGGTTACACTTGTATTATTATTGTTATTATTATTATTATTATTATTATCATTGTGTAAAGTATGTTTTAAGTTATGTTTACCTGACTAATTCATGAATAAACGCCACCGGAACCACTAAATTCAGTTTCCTTTACCTTAAATCAGAGCTTCACACTCCCGGTTCCAGTCGCTCCTTTCCGCGGTCCATTTCCTCCCAGCAGCTGCCCGGTCCACTGCGCCCGCGTCCGGCGGCAAAGCGACGTCATGAGACAAACACGTCCCTTTTTTTTCCTCCGATGCTCACACGACGAACCAACCTGCTGCTCGGGAAAGTCCACCGCGCCTACGCAGGAATGTTCCGCGTCTTCGGTTCCAAGCAAGCAAGCAGCAAGTGGAATGTGCTCAAGGCGACGGCAACGCGGCGGGTCAAGCGCAAGTGGCGCCGGAAGTCACACGATCCGGGCCTTCCAAATAACAGCATCCACAGCGTGTGAGCGGAAACGCTGACTGTTTATCAAATGAGTTTCAAATAATTGTGCATGTGCATGTCAACATCTTTATGAGCATACGGCTAATAAATACATCCAAATTCAGATCGCCAAATGTGAAAAATGATATGCATAATGCTGCTTTACCGCCTCCTAAAAGATAGAAAGAGCGCAGACATACACTCCAGCTTTGTTGGGGATGAGAGACGGACGACGTAAATGAAAAGCAAACACGAAGAAGCACATGTTTATATGCTGACACAAAGCTTTTTTCACTAATCATTTCTTTCTGTGCATCAGAATATCGACCAAAAAGAGGCCAAATGACGAGTGCCTTACTGGAGTAATGTGTTTGTCCCGTGTCGTCTTTCCTTTGCTGGATGGAGCAACTCCACTCTTTGTGTTTCTTGAAGACACCAGAAGGCTTCCTCGGTCCTAACACTTGCAGTGTGCCGTCCCCCCATTTATGTCCCTGGTTGCTGTACTCCCTGGGGGTGGTCACAATAGGGTTGCTGTTGTTGTTATGGTTGTGACGCGGTGTGGCTGTCCCACATAACAATGGGTTGTTTGCCTGCCTGGTGGCCAAACAGCTCACGAGTGGCCACGCTTCCTGTGGAATGAGACACTCTTTGGGGGAGGGATGTCAGGACCTTGACAGGTGATGGTGCAGATGTCCGGTCCTACGGCCTCAAAGGGCACGCTGATTTTCGAGGTTATTTGTCATGTCAAGCAAACTCCACGGGCGCTTACTTTTTTTTCAGGTCGCGAGACAAACTTACGTATTTCGTACATCTCGGTGCCTCGTCCGTACGGCCAATGTGTGTCTTTCGTATGTTTTGCCGGTGTCAGGTTTGGGCGAAACGTCTTTTTTTCGCACTCACGGACTTCGTATGTGTGCCATGCGCCACACGTGCGCCCCACATACGTAATTAAAAATGGCGTAAAGAAAGCTGCAGGGCGTGATTGTATCTGTAGTTGTATTTACAGTTATCAACCTGTGCTTCATTTCCCTCTCTTTGCTATGTCTCTCCTGTACGACAGACTGTTAAGGGCCACATTGAAAAAAAGTATAACCTGAGAGTCATAAACTGATGAAAAAAAAGTTGTAAATTAACAAGAATAAAGTCCTAAATTGGCGAGAAAGAAAGTCCTAATATTTAGAGAATAAAGTCGTACATTTATGAGAAAAAAAAGTAGTACATTCACAACAATAAAGTCATAAATTTATGAGAAAAAATTCGTAAATCTCAGACAAAAAAAGTAATAAATTTAAAAGAACAGAGTTGTAATATTCCAAGAATAAAGTTGTAAATTGATAAGACAAAAAGTCGTAAATGTATGAGAAAAAAGTCATAAATTGATGAGAAAAAACCTCGTAATATTTTCAAGATTCAAGATTCAAGAGTTTTATTATCATATGCACAGTAAAACAGGTAGTTATACTATGCAATGAAATTCTTATTCTGTTCATTCTCCCAAGAAAAGAAAGAAAACACAAGAAAAAGAATAAGAACATAAGAAACATAAATACCAATAAATTAAGCAACAACAACAGAAGAGACATTAATACAAATAAATAAATAAATAAATAATACAAATCAATCAATCAATAAACAAATAAATAAATAAATAAAGTGCTATGAGTGTGTGCGTGTGTTGCGTGGGCGTGTGTGAGTGCTTCGTTGAGAAGCCTGATGGCCTGTGGGTAAAAGCTGTTTGCCAGCCTTGTGGTCCTGGACTTCAAACTCCTGTAGCGTCTGCCTGACGGTAGGAGTGTGAATAATGAGTGTTGTGGATGTGTGCTGTCCTTGATGAGGTTGTGTGTTCTTTGTAGGACTCTAGTTTTATAAATGTCTTGCAGTGAGGGGAGGGCTGCCCCAACAATGTTCTGTGAGGTCTTGATCACCCGCTGGAGTGCCTTCCTATCACGTGTTGTACAGTTACCGTACCAAACAGTGATGGAGGCGGTAAGGACACTTTCCATAGTGCATCTGTAGAAGCAACTCAGGATTGTGGTGGACATGCCAAATTTCCTCAGTCTTCTCAGGAAGTACAGTCTCCTTTGGGACTTCTTCAGAATTTGTTGGGTGTTGTGAGACCAGGTGAGGTCCTCGCTGATGTGTGTGCCAAGGACTTGAAGGTTTTCACCCTCTCCACCTCAGTCTCATCAATAAACAGGGGTCTATGCGGCTCCTTTTCCCTTGTTCTTGGGTCAATGATCATCTCTTTAGTCTTATCTGTACTGAGAAGGAGATTGTTATCACGACACCAAGCTATGAGGTCCGCCACCTCTCTTCTGTATGATGTTTCAACACCACCAGTGATCAGTCCGATGACTGTAGTGTCATCCGCAAATTTAATGATGCTGGTGTTGTTCTGGGAGGCCACGCAATCGTAGGTGAAGAGCGTGTAGAGGAGTGGACTCAGCACACACATGCAGTCAACACGGCCATCCACACAGCCCTTTCTCACCTACAGGGCCAGGACACATATGTCAGAATGCTATTTATAGACTATAGCTCTGCTTTTAATACAGTCAGCCCCCACAAACTCACAAATAAGCGCCTCACACTTGGCCTGTCACCCTCCCTCTGTAATTGGGTGTTTAACTTTCTAACAGGCAGACCCCAGTCAGTCAGAGTCCACAATCGCACATCCAGCTCAAGAATTGTGAGCACTGGGACCCCACAGGGGTGTCGTGAGGCTGAATGAAAGATCATGATGAACCCTGCCGATGTTCAAGAGTGTCTCTCTGTTGTAATGTACTGCGTGAGTGCGTTGAATGTCCAAAATGAACAATGAAATAGCAAAAAATAGCAAAAAACGGGAGAGTGAGACAGAGACGTCTGCCACGGAGGGCACCATCTTGCATCTTATTTTATTTTGAGAATAAAGTCGTAAATTTATGAGAAAAAAAGTAGTAAATTCACGACAATAAAGTCTTAAATTTATCTCAGAGAAAAAAAAGTAATCAATTTACGAGAAAACGTCGTAATATTACAAGAACAAAGGTGTAACTTGATGAGAGAAAAAGTCATAAATGTATGAGAAAAAAAATTGTCATTGTATGAGAATAAAGTTGTTAGTTTATGAGAAAAAAGTCATAATATTACGAGAATAAAGTAATAAATGTATGAAAAAAAAGTTGGAAATTACGAGAATAAAGTTATAATATTATGAGAAAAAAAGTAATAAATTCACGACAATAAAGTCATTAATTGAACAAGAAAATTAACGATATTTATGAGAAAATACTCGGAACAGAGTCGGAATTTAGTAGAAAAAAGTCGCAAATTCAGAGAATAAAAGTGTAAAGCGTTTAAGTTTTTATGATGGTTTGACATCAGTTGGACTGCGGTGGTGTAGAAAAGCAAACACGTAGAGTGTTATTATGTGCAGCATGAACGTGTATCCTTTATGAGAATGCATTCTGGAGGTTGTTTCTTTTATGACAGATTAATGATTGACGACAGCCCGTTTCCCACAGCAGCCGCTCACAGAGGACAAAGTCTGCTCTCTTTGCAGCGTCTTCTTGGCAGCACCGCAGTGGGCCGGCTGTAAAGCAACCAAAAAAAGACTGATGGGAAAATGATCATCTCATGCAGACACCTTTCCCAAACACTGAGGGAGGATGAGGAAGGTCATTTCCTCCTCCCGTCGAGCACACGCCCTCTCACTGTCTTGTAATTCCCCATTGCGCTTTTCTTTCTCTTCTTTTTACTTTCCTTTTCTTGTCCCCACTGCCACACCCTCTAATCGTGTCATATCATCGCAGTATTCGCTATTTTCATCTTGCATCCCTCGAGTCTCCTCAGTGTTCTTTTAAGGGAGCAATCCAATCCACACACACACACACACACACCTGGTTTCCATGGCAAAGGAGATCTCAGGTGATCTGAAAATGGGAGGCAATGAGAGCCCAGACAAACCGGTTCTGCTGGCAGAGACAAAAGGAGAAGAAGGAGGAGGAGGAGTGACAAGCTGCCTTCTGTACATTTTTCTTAAAACATGTCACCAGATGATTCCTTGCATCGTCTGGGATTTGTCACGCATGAATCACGTGTGACAGTACAGCGCTACCTCGCTTTCCACTATTAATTCCTTCCCATTAGGTCACACCAAAGCCCAAACGTACAAAAACCCAGGCAATTTTTTACAGTTGTTTTTGAAACAGCTTATGAACACGTGTTGTGTTGTGCGCCCTTGTGGTGTTTTGGAGCGATCTGTCGGTGCTCTGTTGCACGTGTGTGGTGTTGCATTTACTACTGCTACCAGTAGAGGGGCTTGTATACTCACGTGAGCCGCAGAGCCACAACAGTCAATTGGCTGAGGGAGAACCCGTCCATTGTGCTCTGCGTCCTGATTGGCTCATTGTCAATCAATCTCTGTGCCGTTTCTTGTTGTGGTCTGCGGCGGCAAGCAAACTAGCTAACTGTTTGAGTTGCTTGCTAACTGCCAATAAACAACAGACGAAGCAGCTAAACGGCTAAATGAGTCTTCGGTTCAAGGAGGAGGACGACAGGAGCAATATGTGTTAACACGGAGACAAAAACGTGACAGCCTAACGGCGCCAGGACGTGGCACGGAGTGAGTCACTGAGCTTCTTGTGTCCAACCTAGCAGGTTGATCATTAACATTCAAAGGAAATTTTAACTTTGAGAGTGTTTAAAATGTGAGAAAATGTTCATGCCTGTCTGAGAAAAGTGTAAGGTGAGGGCTTTTACAGCCATAAAACATATTGAATCATTAAAAACCAAACAAAGTTGGCTACTTCGTGTTCACATATCACGGGCTATTTTGGGGGCCTATCCCCCGCCATAAACGAGGGAACACCGTACACCTTGGCGAGATTGAATTCAGTCGTGTTTCTCACCTTCTGCATCAAATTGCTGTGGCACTCGCAACTTTGTTTGGCCCTGTGGCGGGTTATTTAGCAGCCACGATCAGCGACGAGTGCACGGTTAGTGAGTCAGCAAAGCACGGGCTGCTGTGTTTGGACCCTCCGGTTCACGGGGCCGTGCAGTCCAAAACCGAGACATCTACGACAACTGAGGCAAAGTCTTGGAAAACTATGTCATCGAAAATGGAATCATACAAAAGTTGGGACATTTGAAAACGGGGGTCAATGTACAATAAAAATGTTACCTCGGTTCTCGTAGACTTCATCGGTTTTGGTACAATATGCACGCAACAAATAAGTCTGTTTGTCCTGCGCTGTATCTTGCCAAACAAAGCACCCCCACTAATCGTGCCACAATCTAAATAACCCGCCGCGGGGCCAAAGGAAGTTGCGAGCAACAGCAATTTGATAAGGAGCGCTGTGGAGATCAAGGGTGAACACGTGGCAAAGTAAGAGTGTGGACCATCTCGCCTAGATGTACGGGAAGTCGGGAAGTAGCTGTAAAGACAAAATGAAGAAAGCTAATGTTGGGGAAGATGTAAAGGTGTTGCCCAAACAATCACAAACAATGGAAGATGTTGAGATGGTATTGTGAGTGTGGACACCCTCCTCCCGCTCCCTTCCTTGCCGTCTTTGCCAACAAGTATCTTCAATGAAAGTAAAAGTGACATGACATGATGCATCAACTTGTCTTAAATATGTTATGTGTTGTTTGCAATTATGTTCTACATTATTCCATTTTTTAAAGTGACCAGTAAATTGGCAAAATGGCAATTATAGGTGATGGCGCCAGCCATGACGAGCTAGCTCTCTAACGTGGCGACGTACGAGAGAGAGGATGTTTACAGTCATTATAGCCAAGATGTGAGCCATGTGTTTTCGAGGAGGAAGATACATTTGGATATGAAATGGAGAACTTGCAGAACTTGGACGTAAGCCTTAAGACATGGAGAGGAAGATTGGTCACCTTCAAAACACAGAATGGGAAGTGTAAATTACTCTGGAACTGCTTATCCTTCAAGCATTGTTTTAAATCGGCTTCTTAATGAGCATAAGTCTGTTTTAATGTGCATGTGGCCGCATGTCAACGATGAATGATGAGTAAAAAACGCTTGTGGAGGTAGACGGTGGACTTCACTGCTCACTGTTCAGTATAATTTCCATCTAAATAGTAGTCATGCCAAAATGTTGTGTTGCTGCTGAATGTTTATAGTACCCCAATGATAGCGTACGTTTGTTTTTTTCTTTGCAGTGATCATTTCACTGATGAAGGAACACCCTTACAAGAAGCATTTGGCTTGAAAGTACGCTTTTAATGGATTTTGAAAAAGGACGCTATTCCGCCATACACAGGGAAAAAAAGACAAGAAGAACGACCACTAGAACACAGTAAGTCATGTCTTGTTTATATAATGTCTTCTAAACACTATTCCATGATAGCGACAAGGCTGCTTAAACATGGTATATAAACATCTTTTCACACTGATACAGGCTATAAGATCCCCTTACGCTCATTAAGAAGCCGATTTAAAACAATAATTGAAGGATAAGCAACTCCAGAGTCATTTACACTTACCATTCTGGGTTTTGAAGGCAACCAATCTTTGTCTCCATGTCTGAAGGCTTAAGTCCATGTTCTACAAGTTCTCTATTTCATCTCATAAATGTTTCTCCTTCCTCCAAAACTATTGACACGTGGCCCAAATCTTGGCTATAATCACTATAAACATCCTCTGTCTCGCACGCCACTTTGTTTGTTTACCTGAGTGATAGTACTCTCATGGCGTCACTTCCAGAAATGAGGCTGACAGCTAGCTCGCTATAGCTGGCGCCGTCAACTATAAATGTTATTTCCGCGAATTCACCATTCACTTTCAAAAAAACGAACAATGCAGAACATAATTACACACAATATATAACATATTTAAGCAAAGTTGATAAATCACGTCAGGGACCCTTTCACTTTTTCTGTACAAAAGACGTATTTAAACGTATTTATAAACCCGAGCACCCCACCCAAAGATCTATTATTGAATACGTCTTTTATGTTTTTTTGCATGAGAGGCAAAAAGAGGTGATGACGCAAACTGCACAGTAAAAGATGTCCCATTTAAAGCACTTTTAAGCCATAAAAAAGGCCACAAAGGGGCAGAAGTTCAGAGCTGGGCAACTTTTGCATGTAAAACACACTCGACAGCAAGGAGGAAGTGGGAGAGCATGTAGGAGTGTAGCGTGCAGAATGTTACGCATTGTAGGGACATTTTAACGCATGTGAAAATTGTAAATCGTTGATGGTGTGCCATCACATCACAGGTGTGCCATATGAAGATGCTGATTAGACACCATAATTAGTGCACAGGTGTGCCTTAGACTGCCCACAATAAAAGGCCACTCTGAAATGTGTAGTTTTGTTTTATTGGGGGAGGTTAGGGTTACCGCTCACCCACACGATGCCACACATGCTGTCCGCCCTCTGCCCTGAAAAGTGTAAAACGGGATTCATCCGTGAAGAGAACACCTCTCCAACGTGCCAGACGCCATCCAATGTGAGCATTTGCCCACTCGAGTCGGTTAAGATGACAAACAGGAGTCAGGTCGAGACCCTGACGAGGACGACGAGCATGCAGATGAGCTTCCCTGAGACCGTTTCTGACCGTTTTGCATTCCAATTGCACGCTCCCTCAAATCTTGCCACATCTGTGGCATTGTACTGTGTGATAAAACTGCACATTTCAGAGTGGCCTTTTATTGTGGGCAGTCTAAGGCGCACCTGTGCACTAATCATGGTGTCTAATCAGCATGTTGATATGGCACCCCTGTGAGGTGGGATGATGAACTCAGCAAAGGAGAAGTGCTCACTATCACAGATTTAGACACATTTGTCAACAATATTTGAGAGAAATGCTGATATTGTGGATGTGGAACAAGTTTTACATCTTTGAGGTCATCTCGTAAAAAATGGGAGCAAAAACAAAAGTGTTCCGTTTATATTTTTGTTAAGCGTATATATATATATATATATATATATATATATATATATATATATATATACAGTCAAACATGTCTATAGCGGCCACTAGAGGGAGTCTGCAAAAGTGGCCGCTATAGACAGGTGGCCTCTATAGACAGATCTATAGACATCCAGACATCCAGTTTGAATGTTGACCAGTAGAGGAAAAAAAAGGAAAAAAAAAGGGAAAATAATAATAATAATAATGTTGACCAGTAGAGGGCACTGCGCACTGCAGATAAAAGTTGTACAGCACTACTAGGCTTGTTATTATCATGGTTCATGGTTTTAATCCTGAACATGCATGAGTCAAACAGTAGCACATCACATAGTACAATTCACAATTTTGCATGTCCAAAAAGGAGTAAGAAGAAGCAAAGCTTATTTAATCCTACCCCTCATCAGTTTCACATCAGTTGCAATACATTTATTCACCTCTTGTTCTTCCAAGTGTACTTTGTAGGTCTACATGACAATGTAGTGCAATCATAGCCAAGGTTTTTACTTACTAAAAGGAAGCTAGAGGCTTAATAATAACTGATAGAATATATCCACCACCCACAGAACAAAGCTGTGCTAGTAATGTCTGACGCTTGTTTTTAATATTTTACTTTTTATACGGCAGAGTGTCATTACAGCTTTAGTTCATCAGGAAGTGACAGGAAGTGACGGTGGGCGTCCCGAGCAGGAGAGCTAGGCTCAGTGCTAGCTGTGAGTTTGGAGAGAGTTGGGAAGTGTGTTTATGTTGGCGTGGATGTAAAGTCCTGCAGTGTTCTCCGCTGTTAATAAAGCCATTAAAGTGCATCGGCGACGTGAGTCTCTCCTTCCCCACAACAAGCGGCATTACAGTATTGACCAGTGCACACCAGGAAATAAACGGTATCATTTCTTACAGGCATTGGCTGGACAGCTATGTAGTGGGGCTTGTTTAACCTTTGCCTTGTGGGCAAGCAGGAAGGAGAGACGATGCTGAGAGATGTGTGTGTGTTCTGAGCTGCTGTCTGGTGGCCGCGTTCAAGAAATAAAGTTGGCAGAAGCAACAGGAGAAGTTTCCTTCTTTGCTTCGGAGCTGAATAACACTGACAAGTTAACAGACTCGTAGCGAACGGAAAAGAAGACGGCTTTGTTTGTGTCGAATACAGAAGATGAGGACTTTGATGGATTTGTGGGTGAGGATTGATGAAAAATAACGTGAGTACATTCTAAAATACTTCAATTAAGTACAACCAAACTCAGTTTTGCTCCCGCTGCCGCATGCATGCTAGCGTATGTTTTTTTATTGTAGCGTCGCTGGGAGCACATCCTGTTCCCAGCATACTTTGCGGTAATGTTTTGGTGCAAATGCTCTTAAAGTTACATGTTTGACCAGGAAATAGCAAGCTCAAAAGAAGACGGCTTTTTTATGTGGAACAACTGACAGTTTGTGTGGATCTTGTGAATGATTGTGACTGAGCTAGGACTCAGTAATTAAAGTCTACACACGACGGCTTCATTGATTGAAAAACAAAACATTTTCGTGCATGAAGCTTCTACTTGAGTTGGTAATTTGGCCGCTATATGCGGTCAGATATTGACCAAGGGAGACAAAATGGGTGGCCGCCATTTTACATGCTTTTACATGCAGAAAACATGTTTCTCACATTGCCGCCACACGCCTAACCCTGCAGTCAATTTTTTTAAAATGCTTTTTTGGGGGCAATATTGTACGATAGCCGGGACAGTGTTCGAAATTTGGGCAAAACTTTGCAATGAAATGTGAATGATGGGAGAAGGGGTGCAGTCCAAGACTCAGGCCTGACTGTGTCGTATTTAACATACGCAAACGTAAGGGGGAATGTCACCCGTGAAACAATGAGCAACATCCACTTGGTGGACATTTCAAAGCGGTTGCTCGGACTTCTGTGCCGTCAAGATCAAGTGGGGAATTCGAGCTTGTGACGTCATCAGTGTGTGTCCTACATGCAATGACAGTAAAGATCCACCGGGTGTCACTTGGCTCAACCGTAAAAGCTTGGAAGGCGGTGGGGCTGTCCAGCTGGCTCTCAGCAAGGCTCATGGCTGATGAGGCACAGACTCCTTTTTTTTGTTTTTTATGTCATTGCAGGTTGCTCATGAAGAGGAAGAAAAAGAAAAGAATTGTCTTTAAATACTTCTTACTCCCATGCATTTTGTTTTGTAACAAACTTAAAACTGTTGTGGTCTAACCTTTTAATTGTACGTGATGTACATGCACCCTTGCCACAGACACACTGGGAAAAAATCACAATCTGACATGCAACTTTATTCTCATAAATTTACAAAAATAAAAGTGTCATATTATGAGAATAAAGACATACATTTTCGAGAACAAAGTCGTAAATGTATTGAAAAAAAAATCATAACATTACGAGAATAAAAACGGGTAATATTGCAAGAATAAATCGTAAATTTAAGAGAAAAAACTTGTAATATTTTCGAGAGTAAAATTGTAAATGTACGAGAGTAAAGTCACAAATTTCTCAGAACAAAGTCAGAAATGTACTGAGAAAAAACTTGCAATATTACGAGAATAAAGTCAAATATTTACAAGCAAAAAAAATCATAATATTACAAGAATGAAGTCCTAAATTTACGAAAAAAATTCATAATATTACAAGTACAAAGTAAATTTACTAAAATAAAGTCCTAAATTTACAAGAAAAAATGGTAACATTCTGAGAATAAAGACATAAATTTACGAGAACAAACTTGTACATTTATGAGAATAAAGTTGTAAATTTACAAGACTAAAGTCATGAACGTCAGAGAACAAAGTCGTACATTTTTTGAGGAAAAAAAATAGTAATTTACGAATATAAAGTCCTAAATTTACGAGAAAAAAGTCGTAATATTACAAGAATAAAGTTGTAAATGTACGTGATAAAGTTGTAAATTTTCAAGAAACAAATAGTAATATTACGAGAATAAAGTCGTAATATAATGAGAATAAAGACATAAATTTACAGAAAAAACTAGTCATCACTTGAGAGTAAAGTTGTAAATTTACGAGACTAAAGTAATACATTTCCGACAACATAGTTGTAAATTTGTTGAGACAACAACCTGTAATATTTCGAGAATAAAGTCCTAAATTTACGAGAAAAAAACCCTAAGAATAAAGTTATAAATTGACAAGAATAAAGTTGTAAATTTCCAAGAAACAAATGGTAATATTATGAGAATAAAGTCATAAATTTACAAGAAAAATCCCTAATTTTACAAGAACGTGCTGTCATGAGGTGACGTGTGGTCGTGGTTGGATCCCAATAATGCAGACAGGACAAACACGACTTCCGTGTAACAAAAAAGGTTTTAATAAAGTCCACAAGATAACAAAACAATAATGTCCATAGAAAAATTCAAACACAAAACACCAAGTCAAGCTGCGGGAAAAAGATAAACTAGGAGCTAACAAAAAACACAAATAGCAGGTGAAAAAGGGCCTAAACAGAATATCACCAACACCAAAAGGGTGATAGGTTAAACCAGGGGTCACCAACGTGGTGCCCGCAAGCCTGCTTTTCATTCAGGTGTTCAGTTAATAATGAAAGAACAGTAGAAAGAAATGCATTCTGAAATACAACATGTGAGTTGTGGACACCAGCATTTTGTTCATGTTCTAGTAAAACAAGCATATTCACTTTGTTTGGCTTTAAAATAAGCTCTGAAAATAAATGTTACAAAAATGAGTAGCTCTTGGCCATTTTCATTTTGTAAAAATGAAAATGGCCCCTGGGTTAAACAATACCTGTAACAGGGTAGCAAAAATCACAACAACGGAAAACCATTGCATCAGCAGGCAAACATGAAAAAGGCACTCTACTCACAGTAGGACAGGATGCGACTAGAATTAGGGAAAAGGGTATCAAAGCAATGGGTAAGCAAATGAATCAGGTGTGCAAAGGAAGACGTTCTGGCCAACAATGATAGCTGCCACATGGCCTAAATAGTAATTGCTGTCAGGTGTGCCTGAGCTCCTCCCCTGGTGATTAGGTGTGCTGCAACAGAGTGAACGTTAGATGGCAGCAAAGCAGCACACTAGCTCATGACATTATCCCCCCCTCTTATAAGGCTACCCCTGGCAGCTTACTTGGCTTGTCGGGGTGGAGCGAGTGGAAATCGCTAATAAGAGATGGATCCAGGATACAGGAGCGAGCTACCCAGGAGTGCTCTTCTGGCCCATAACCCTCCCAGTCGACCAAGTACTGCACCCCCCATGCCTTCTTCTGGCGTCTAAGATCCCTCTCACCATGTAAGCAGGCAAGCGCGGCAGAGGAGGAGCCTCAGCCGGAGGGCTCAGCGGACTGGAGACAACTGGTTTAAGACGTGAAACGTGAAATACAGGATGAACTTTCATGGATGGTGGGAGCATGAGTTTAACGGATGACTGGTTGATTAAGATAGGGTCCACAGTGTACGGTCCCACGAACCTTTTCACTAATTTCTTATTAGTTCCCGCCAAGGGTAGGTCACGAGATGAGAGCCATACCTCCTGACCCGGCTAATATACGGGTGCAGGGATCCGATGTCGGGCTGCTATCCGCTGATTCCGTGCTGCTGTTCTGGTAAGGGCAGCACCCGTCTCCCTCCATACTCGACGAGCTCTCTGCAAATGGATCTGTACTGCAGGAATCGACACGTCTGCTTCCTGTGATAGGAACATGGGAGGTTGGTAGCCATAAGCAGCTTTGAATGGCGACATACCTGTAGTTATGAGCATACTCCACCCACGGAAGATAGGCGGCCCATGAGGCGTGCCGGTGGCAGACGCAACGCAGGGCGGTCTTCAAAATACCTGATTTGCCCGCTCTGTCTGGCTGTTGGACTGGGGGTCGTATCCTGATGAAAGGCTGACTGAGGCCCCCAGAGCTTTGCAGAAGGCTTTCCAGACCTTGGAGGAGAACTGCGGTCCACGATCTGATACCAAGTCCGTTGGAATTCCATGAATGCAGAACACGTGCGGCTAGCAGCCGCGCCGTCTCCAATGACGATGGCAACTTATTAAGAGCCACAAAGTGAACCATCTTAGAAAACCTATCCACTATGTTAAGAATAACAGTCTTTCCTTGAAATAGGGGCAGTGTCATGTTTGTGTGCTGCTTTGCTGCCCTCTGTCGGCCTTGTGTTGCAGCACACCCTGGAGGTCAGCTGGAGAGACTGATTGGACACACCTGCAGCTCATTATTGGCTGCGCTTTATAAGCAGCAGCCAGACACTCTGTCGTTGCCAGATTGTTGCAAACTCCTCACCAACACCGGCCTCTCTCAGTAGTATTACCTTTTGATGTTTTTTTCCTGTTTTCTGTTCTCTCTTGTACCCTGCTCGGCTTTCTCCAGCAGTAGTAAGTGTTGTTGTTATTGCATCGTACCTCCCTGGTTTTCGGCAGCCGTTTTGTTTTTCACCTTTTGTGTATAGTCTTGCTAAGCCTTCTTTTTGGCTGCTCTTTTAGTTACTCCTTCCCCGTGTTTCCCCGTGAGTTGTTCCGGGAGGTAGTTTTAGTATTACATATTCCATCTTAAGTTGTGCTTTGTATTTTTGTATTACACTTTGTGTAATAAATATTGTTTCACGACAAGCTTTAGCTCACGCATTTTGGGATCCAGAATCCGGCTACCGCCGATTCTTAACAGGCAGTTCAGTGATGAAGTCTAATGAAATGTGTGACCAAGGGCGGGAAGGGATGGGTAACGGGTGTAGAAGACCTGCGGGTGCACGATGAGATGGCTTGCTTCGGCCGCAGACAGAGCAGGCTGTGATGAACTACTTGACATCTGCTGCCATCGCTGGCCGGCAGAACCTCTGAGCCACCAAAAATTGTGTGCGATGTTCTCCCGGGTGGCAGGCTATCCTGGCCATATGACCTCACTGCAGGACCTCAGATCGAAGTTCCGGTGGCACAAACAGTTTATTCTCCGGGCACTCCTCGGGACGCTCACTGTCAGACGTTGCCTTGGTTAACTTCTCTTCAATCTCCCACCGAAGACCCCCCAAGACTTGGGCTACAGGTACAATGGTTCCAGGTGGTTTCTCCCCAGTCGGGTCAAAGAGTCTGGATAGGGCGTCGGGCTTGGTGTTTCTGGATCCGGGTCTATAGGTGACTGAAAAATTAAACCTGGCGAGAAAAAGTGACCAACAGGCTTAACGGGAGTTCAGTCTTTTTGCAGAGCGAATGTATGCCAGGTTTTTTTGTGGTCAATGACAACAATGAAAGGGAGGACTCCCGCAGCACAAGAACGATGGCCAGCAAATCTCTGTTACCCACATCATAGTTAACCTCAAAAGCTGTGAGGCGACGCGAAAAGAATGCACATGGGTGGAGTTTCTGGTCGACTGAGGATCGCTGGGACAGAACCGCTCCCACTCCCGTATCCGAGGCATCCACCTCGACAAAAAACTGGAAAGAGGGATCAGGATGAGTGAGAACGGGTGCGGAAGTGATTAACGATTTAAGTTTGGTAAAGGCAGCCTCGGCTTTCCGCCTTACTGCTGTAATTGCAAATAAATCGTCTGTAAATGTTTGCAAACCCTAGGAACCTCTGTAGATTCTTCCTTGATGTAGGAGATGGCCAATCGACCACCGCCTGTATCGTGGCGGGGTCTGCTCTAAGTTGGCCCTTCTCCACAATGTAACCCAGAAAGTAGACTGCTGTAGCGTGGAAGTCACATTTCTCTGCTTTCACGAACAGACGGTTCTCCAGAAGCTGCTGCAACACTTGTCGCACATGCCGAACATGCTCCTGCAGAGAGTCAGAAAAAATCATAATGTCATCTCGGTATACGAAGCAGAACCGATTAAGCATGTCTCTGAGGATGTCGTTAATTAGGTTTTGAAAAACTGCAGGTGCATTAGTTAAACCAAATGGCATGACGAGATGTTCGAAGTGACCTAGGGGTGTGTTGAATGCTGTTTTCCACTCGTCCCCCTCCCTAATTACGAACCAGGTGATAAGCGTTACGAAGGACTAGCTTCGTAAATATTTTAGCAGTGTGGAGAGAGGAAAAGGCAGAGTTGCTGCAGTTGCAGATGTAGGTGCTTGGTTTTGGTGTCTTTACCAATGCATTTTTTTCGAGCCAGTCGTTTTTCATCGGCTGACTGACGGAGGCGCCCCTCTCCCCTTCTGAGTCTGTTTTTCAGCTCGGTCGTCTGCAGTTTCCTCCCAGTTGCTCACGTCCAAACCCAGAGATTTCATGTCTCTTTTACACAGATTTTTGAAGCGGAGATGAGGCTGGCATCAAGCTCGTTTTCCGGATGCAAAAAGGCGTTGAGCCGTCGCTCTTGCGAGGCATATAGACACCACGTCTCACTGCCGTATAGCAAGGTACTGAGGACGCATGCCTTGTATACAGCGATCTTCGTGTGTCTTGATAGCTTTCGGTTTAACCATACCTTCTGCGATAGTTTCCCGAATGTTGCTGCAGAAAGACCGATTCTTCTGTCAAGTTCATTGGCGAGAGAGTGGTTGTCCGATAATTTGGATCCAAGGTATGTAAACTCATGAACCCCATCGAGTGGGTGGCTTTCGATATTTATCGTGGGTGGGTTCGAGTTGCCTTGGTACATTACTTTGGTCTTCTGCCGGCTGATGTTGAGACTGAAGTGGTTGCAGGCTTTGTTGAAAATGTTGAGCATTGATTTGTAATTCCAATTCAGAGTGGGCTATGTCAAGGGGAGGCGGGCAAAAGGACCAGGACTGCTTCACGCTAGGACTGTGACACCAGGATGTTATTTTTGTGGCTTTTTGTTTTTTTGGAGTGTCTTTGGAACAGACGTTTCCTATAAGGTACAGCTGAAATGCAAGCACCTGGTGCTACAGAAAATACGTCGCTCAAAAAGGACATATGAGTGGATGTGGACGTGTATTAAGATAACGGAGGACCACCAAGGACGGTGAGGACTTCGTACACCAAACCACAGACATTGAGGACTGCGGTGAGGACAGTATACACCAAGACAGAGCAGTTGGTGTAGTGTATCCAGTGTATCGCTGACCCCCAAAGGCTCTCGCTTGCATGCAACATCTCGCCTTTTGCCGGTGAAAAGAGCAGCAAGCGACGGCGAGAGGAGGTAAGGGTCGCGGAGAAAGACTCAGCGTCGAGTAACCAGTGAGCTGTGAACCCTCCCCGCTCAAGACCAGAATGAGGCTTGGGAGAACAGCAACTCGAGCTTACAACTACCAGACCGGCAGAGGACATGCCGAACCCCAGGACTGACGCGGCAGCTCCTGCACAGCCCCAGGGAGAGTGTGCTGGCGTGAAGGTGTCTGCACCAAGAGCAAGAGCTTTCGTATGATTGGATCCTATACACTGATGGATCAAAGACAGGTGATGACGCTACGCCTACTATTCTTTGTCAAGGTGAGGAGGAAAAGGTCCGTCGTCGGGGGAAAACGGTTGGCAGAGCACAAGCTGGGGAGGTAACAGCGGTTTTGGAAGAATTATTGGAAGTAACTAAGCTTCATGTGAAAAGAGTACAGCTAATAACGGATAGTTATTATTGTGCACAAGCCCTCAAGGAGGACCTTGCCATTTGGGAAGAAAATGGCTATGAAGGGGCTAAAGGGAAGCCCGTATCACACAGTGAGTTGTGGAAAAAGATAGCCAAGTTACGGCTGAACTTGACGATTGATGTTGTCCACCAGAGGGCCCATACCAAGGAGGGGGCCCACTGGCAAGGTAATGAGCTAGTAGACCGATTTGTCAAGGAATGACGGATCATAGTTGTAGGCGGCAAGAAGTGGGAAGATATTAAAAACTGGCTTGGAAAGAGTGCTAACGGCAAAGAGTGGAGCACAAAGGCACTAGAGGTTGCAGCACATCTTAACGCAAGGTGGAGACAGAACAGGCCATCCTCCTCTGAAGGGCTGAACCAATGCCCCTTTGATTCACCCGAGGTGGGACGGAGTCAGACGTCAGCAACGACGACCACCTTATCAAAGGACCATTTACTGTCGGACAAAAGGTATGGATCAAAACCAGAGATGCTCCCACAGGCAAGGCGGTGAAAGCCAAGTATGAACAGACTGACATAGTAGTAGTAGTAGATGAGGTGTTAGACCGGAATACAGTACGGTTGAAGAAAAAGGGCGTCCAGGGAGTGGAACAGTTGAAGCCACTCACCAAAGCTCAAGCTCAAAAATAGGAACAACTAGAGGAAATGGCCAGTGGACAGACGGCTGAGCCACCCTTTATCAAACCTGTCTTAGTGGCCACCTGTATATAGCGGTCACCTGTCTAATGCGGCCAGCGACCACCCATTTTGTATCCCTTGGTCAATATCTGACCGCATATAGCGGCCAAAATACTGACTCAAGCAGAAGCTTCATGCACAAAAAAGTTTGTTTTTTTAATCAATGAAGCCGTCGTGTGTAGACTTTAATTACTGAATCGTAGCTCAGTCACAATCATTCACAAGATCCACACAAACTGTCAGTTGTTCGACATAAAAAAAAGCCGTCTTCTTTGGAGCTTGTTGCAGACAGTGACACCGTTTATTTCCTGGTGTGCACTGGTCAATACTGTAATGCCGCTTGTTGTGGGGAAGGAGAGACTCACGTCGCCGATGCACTTTCATCGCTTTATTAACAGCGGAGAACACTGCAGGACTTTACATCCACGCCAACATAAACACACTTCCCAACTCTCTCGACACTCACAGCTAGCACTCGGCCTGGCTCTCCTGCTCGTGACGTCGCACCGTCACTTCCTGATGAACTAAAGCTGTAATGACACTCTGCCATATATATAGTTGCACAGCTTTGTTCTGTGGATGGTGTAGAATAACAAGCCTAGTAGTTCTTTACAACTTTTATTCACAGTCCCACAGTGCCCTCTACTGGTCAACATGTAACAGTATAATTATATGTATCTGCAAACACAACAACCTTCTAATCACAGACATGTTAATATGTGCGCACACAAATTCAAAATGGCCGCCAACTTGTCTATAACAGCCACCTGCCTATAGCGGCCACTTTTGCCGCTACAGATGAAACAGAGGGTGGTAGTGACCCAATCCCCATTTTAAACCACTTTGGACATTCCGGTTTGGGACATTTTTACAACCTTTGTTCATATATATGTAACTGGAGCTCATCAACATCTTAAGACAAAGTAAAGTATGATTTTTCTCTTTTTACTGCTTTTTGCCCTTGCCAACTTGACTATTAAAATTCCTTCATTCACTTTCACTGCTGTTTTTACGTCTTATATTGTTCCGGTCATGATTTTAACCTTTCAAACAGGTCCCTCTGATCGCTAATAGATTGGTAAAATTTCCCAGGTGATGTCATTTTGGAGGGTTTGGTAATTGTACCATTTATGTTGTGTATATTTCTCGTGGCATTGAATTATGAAAATGTTTAAACTCTCTATGGTCTGGTATTTGTACCATTTATGTAGTGTATATTTCTCATGGCATTAAATTGTGAGTAAGTTGTGAAGTATGTGAAATACCGGGCCCAGATTGTCATATGGAAAAGAACTCCTCCCTCTGCTGTTTTAAGAAATGAATTGCTGGGCATTGTTGTTTGATCAAGTGACAGCTAGCATGATTGTTCAATAAGCAGCATCATGAGAGTTTTAGGAATATCAATACGAGATGTATGACACGTCTGTACAGGCATTCTCATGTTTCATTACAATATCAAATATATTTTTCTATTAGCATCCTGCTAATTCATAAAAATTCAAAAAGTTATTTGTCCACTGCTACAGATACTGCATAAAATCTCAAATGTCTCATTCAACTCTCTTGAAGTTCCAGAGATCTTCTCACAGGTAGCAACGGTCTGAGCTGAGCTTGTTGTTTAAACATAAACTTTGTTTAAATACGTTGTTTAAATAAAGTATATGATCCTCCTGTCGTAAACCTTCGCGGCGTTTACTCACAAGAAGCTGATAACGTTGGCCAGGGGAATTGTTTAAAAAAGCATGCGTCCTGTTGTTTAAACATGTCTGGGATGTACATGATACTGTCATCTGAACCTTCGCGCCGTTTTCTCACAAGAACCAGATCATATGGGCCAGGCCACTGTATAAAAAACCATGCGTTGGCAAGCTAGGTTGGCATAACGGACACAGACTGAAATCAGCGATCAACGTGAAGACAGAAAAGCTTCAAGACGAGACGACTGATCGACACAATGGGAAACTGCATGTAATTTATTTATTTTATGTAATTTATTTATTTTATGTAAGTTATCTATGGAGTTTAGCTTGAAAACCAAATTAGTTTTTTCTACTAACAGGAGAGCTGCATCTTCACCAATTGAAGGTACGTTTCAAATCATGTAATTGCATCTTACTGCGTCTCTGTGCCTCTGTGTGTGTGTGTGTGTGTGTGCAGGGAGCGAGCGGCGGTGGGGGTCAGGATTGGGATGGTAATGTAAATAGCACTGACTGTGTGTGCTTATGTGTGTGCGTGTGGTTGTGGGGGGCTACCTGCTGCCCGCGGGTCCCACGTTGGTGACCCCCTGCTCTTGTATGTCTTATCCTCAATAGGGTCGCAGCTGACTTGTGGGTGAGAGGCTGGGTACACCCTGGACTCCACACATACTGTATATGCCCAACGGAAATTCGAACCCTGATCTTCTTGATCTCCTGACTTTGTGGCCAGCATGCTAACCACTAGATGCAGTGTCGGCCCTACATGTCACGAGTTTGACACGTGTGCATGACTTAATGACTTAATTGTAATGTTCATTAGAAGGACACAACACTGGAAAAAAAACAGTAAAATACAAAATAAAATTTCGGATAAGTTAAGTCTTAATGTTACTTTAATTGTTTTAGAATGTCACAAATTTAAGTCATTTTATTGGCGTTTTCAAGTTGTCGAGTGCAGTTAAGTGTTAAAAGAGCGATAAAATATGAAAATAAACAATATTCTTGTAAAATCACTTATTTATTATTATTGTAATATGTCGTCTTTGTTCTTGTGGTAACAATTGTATATTTTTATTTTAGTATTTATTTCTTCAAACTCTTTGTATTGTGGCAGCAATGAGGGCGGAACTTGTTTCTGGACACTTTAAATCCACACGGAACTATTTTGTCTCCTTGTCATAGCTTCCGCTATACTTCCTGGTTTGCCGGCGTGATAGTCTTGACAGTCTGTAAACATTGTCACTACGTTGGTGGTGATAATTTACAGATACAGAACATGTCTACGGTGGGTTTAAAATGTCCCGGCTGCGGTTCTTCCAACATTGTGGAGGACAACCTGCATACTCAAAGGCAGCTGATGAGTGTGGACTGCGGCGCAGTGGTATCTGAGGGCGCTTTGAGCCATGACACCTTCGAAGGCACAGGTATATGGAGCGAGCATAACGTCTATCATACATTATTAATTTATCCATAATATATTTACTTCCTCTAACAAGTTTCATTTTATAATGTTAATTGTGTAAATTGTGATTCTATTTACTGTTCAATTTTTTTATTCTACTTTTTTCTGTATTTAAATTCCCTGCACTCGGTAATTATCTCGGAGATTTGACATCGGAATTAGATCCCGGAGACTACATATGCAACTGGAGCGCTGCGGGTCCCAAATCGTATGCTTATCTTACACAACAGGGTAAGGTGACTTTACGTGCTAAAGGGATTACAGGTATTAAACTGTAAAAAATTTACCTTGACAGCCTCACAGATCTGGTAGAGGGATATCTCAGAGAACCGGACAAGCGGCGTGAAATCTCTGCACATTACAATAAAATTACACGCAATATGAAAGCCTTTGAACTCACTAATAAACAACGCGTAATCAACTTTGCAGTGGTCTATGATAAAAGACGACTCCTTGCAGATGGAAAAACATTACCATTTGGCGATTAGTCCCAGGGTGAAACACTAGCAGTTTCTGAAAAGCACTGGGTAGATTTATGATGGTATGACCTGATGACTTTTCTACACAGTTCTTTTGGAATTATATTATTGTTTTGTATTTTATTTAATCATGTATTCTGTATTTTATTTCATCATGTATTCTGTGTTTTTTTCTTGAAGATGTATTCTGTATTTTTATTCAAGATGTAATCTGTAATAAACCATATATGCACATATGCTATATCAATAAATCCTTCTTCTTTTGTTTGCGTATACATCTTCATGTCTGTGAATAAAATCAGTGTTCTCGGTTATTTAGCTGGTCAGTTTACGGAAACATCAGATGTGTAACATGGAAGAAGTGTATTTTGATCATCGCTTCCAACTTCCATTCACAGCCCTCCTTGTTGGGTCAAGTGGTAGTGGTAAATCGTTCATTGTAAAACATATACTCCAAAATATGAAGGATACTTTATCTAGAGTTCCTGATCAAATCATCTGGAGCTATTCATCCTACCAGACCATGTATGATGAATTGGCTAGAGATGTGAAGATTAAATTTATTGAAGGAATCCCTGACTCTTTGACGGATGAAAATATGTTTCCATCAAATCAACAGTCTTTTAGTTGTTGTTGATTGCATGGATGTTGGAGCCAATCATGATGAATTAATGAAGGCATTTACAATGTATAGACATCATCGAAAAGTTTCTAGTTCAAAACTTGTTTCATCAAGGAAAACATAGCAGAACTATCAGTTTAAACACTAATTATATGGTCCTTTTCAAATCCCCTCGTGATAAACTGCAGATTAGAATTCTGGCTCAGCAAATGTTCCCCAGACGAAGAGAATATTTTCTTCAGAGTTTTAATGACGCGACTAAAGACCCCTACTCATATTTAATCGTTGACTTGAGACCCGACTGTCCAGAACATTTCCGACTGAGAAGAGGCATACTTCCAGACGAGTGGCCCGTCGTCTATCAGTATAAAAAGTGATTTAAAACATGTCAAAGCGGATTAAATGAAACCTGCCCATTTTAAAAGCCCTGCTCACTCTAAAACCAAAAGAGAGACGGGGTCTTCTAAGCCATGCATCGGAAGATCTTACCCTGGCACTCTGTGAGATAGCATTGAATGTTTTGAAGGGGAACATCCCACTATCCTCAGACCAGTACAGTAGGTTAAAAAAGCAGAAAAAAATCATAAAACTTTTTGCTTACCATAAAACTGGCATAAAACATAAGCGTAAGGTGTTGACACAGTCTGGTCGTTTCCTTGAGGCGTTATTAGGAGCAGCAATCCCACTCCTAACCAGTTTGTTTATTAGTGGGAGATAGACACAGACGGCTGTCATGGCGTCATTTAGTAAAATGTACATGATTTCTCCCCATCAGCTAGAGACTTTAACACAAAAGAAGACGTCTCCAGAAAACATCAGCGATAAAGCTCAGCACGTTTTGGAAGAGAAAATGGAACGTTTGTTAAAACAACCCGGTCCCTCATACACTAAGTCACAACATTATAACGATCTACTTGAAAAATATCTGGCCTTACTCAGGAAGGAGGAGAGTTGAGACCGTGAAATCCTTTTGAAACTACCTACTACACCCAGAGAGAAAGCAACTGAAGATGTGGATGGCTATGCCAAGGTTGAAGAGGAAGAACATCCTGACAAAGTTGAAAAAGAGATTTTAGACAACATTGGATCACGCAATCGCAAAAATGCGGCATATATTCTGGAGAAGCTTCGTAAGTCGGACCTTCTAAGATGGAACCGTTCAGGCGAGATAATTGTGGAGAACAACCTCATTAAAGGTTCTCATATTTTTGATTTAATGAAAACTCTAACAAACCGTCGGTTCCATGTACGGACTGTACCTTCAATCGCACATCCACATTGCTTAGCAAGAGTCTTTCAGAAAAAAAAATGTCACTGTGTAGGGGACCATTAACTCGAATGGTCGTGAACCACGAGTGAAGCTTGTACGCTTGACAAGACCTTTGTTTGGGGCACCGGGTGCCGTGTCAATTGAATCTAAATCATCGCCAACGTCTTTGCCGAAAACTGACTCTCCAATGTTTGTTGTGAAAAGTCGAGGAGGGTTTCAATAATAGATCTGTAGGGATGAGTTGCTGACGAAGAGCTAATGAGAACATCGTTCAGACTGACATCTACCTGTGAAAATATAGTATTTAGAGGGTACTGTATTATTCCACAGCTATCAGCATTTGCGAGATTAGTCCCATCGGCATTTGTAATCTTGAGGCGTAAATAGACAAGTGCTGAGTTTAGATCTAGATAGAAACTCCCGCTTCCAGGTATCAGCAAATCCAACACTTCTTGATCAGCAATAGAGTTCAAATCTCAAATCTCTCAAATCAGATCTCTACATAATTGGTTTGATCTATAGATAGCTGTGTCATCGGAGGGGCAAAGAGTTTCGTCACATTGACGTGCACGATTGGCGATATGGCTGGTTACAGCTCCAACAACATCAGATGCTATTCCTCTCACAGCAGATTTCTTTTTTTTTTTTTTTTTTTTTTTTTTTTTTTACCCCTGTCCTGTCCAGTCTTTAAAGCAGATAGAATTGTATACCTAAATGCCGTCAAGTGCTCAACAGATTTACTCTGCCAGAGAGAAGTGTGATATACACTTCCCCTGTCATACAAAATTTATTCGACCTTGATGCTTGTTATAAAGCAAATTTGGAGCGACCGGACCGGAGCAGGAGGGGACAGAGAAGAAGAGAAAAGGAAACAGAGGGGGGGGGGGGGGGACAAAAACAAAAAAAAAGACAGACAAGAGACAAGGACAACAGCAGCAACAACAACAATTGTGACAGAACAACAGAAACATACAGAACGACATCAGCAAATAAATGTCCGTGACAACTATAAAGACGAACAAGGATAAAGGACAAATCAATATCAACAACCACAATGACAAAGCTGTCAATGACAATCAGACATAATAGCAGTCATGAAATGATGAACTATGACAGTGATCACAATGACAATACTGCATTGAAACAGTCGCACACAATAGCAGTCATGAAATGATGAATTATGATAGTGATCACCATGATAATACCGCATTGAAACAGTCACACATAACTGTAGTAATGAAATGATTATCCATGATAGTGAATAGAATCAAAGTTACTGTAATGCACATCATTGTAAAAAAAAAAATATACATATACACATATATATATACATACACATACATACATATATATATATATATATATATATATACATATATATACCGTACATACACACATATATATATATAGTCATACTGCTGATATCACCGTCGCTGTAATAAAACCAACAACATAATAACACCCTGGTTAACTCAGTGAGTAATGTGGGGAAGTACGTATGTACTGTGAGTGTGCATATGTACAGGTATCTCTGTATGTGAGGAAGACTTCATATATATATAAAGGTGCAGGAATGTGTGGGCGTGTGATTGTCACTGAGAATGCATGAAAGGAAAGGGGCCGCCTTCCACCTCCCAGAGAGCCCCGCCCCAAATAGCAAGGCCGGGCCCCGGCCGCCAGAAGGCCACCAGGCCCATAGGGGCAGGCAGCACAAAGATCAGTGCCCCAAGAGCCAGCCCAGAGAGCCCCCCCCCCGGGAAGACCAGTAAGGGGCCGAAGAGAGGTAATCCCAGCCAAGGACAGGGCGCCAGCGGGCCGGAGGACTGCCAACCCCTGAGACCAGCGAGAGATCACACCCCACAAAGGCAGACGGGTACCGGGGGCCACAAACCGGCAGGCCCAGAGACGCCTCCACAGCCGGAAAGAAGCCCGCCCGCGCCTGAAGCGCCAATTCCCGCCCACCGCCACCCCCACCCCCAGGGAGCGGAGCCCGGCCCGCCCCGGGCCAACCCCCGCCCGACCCCCGACACAGGGCCGCCCCGCCAAGGGATGCAGGAGGCACACCCTCCACCCACCCGGCGGAGGCACGGGCGGCAGAGATGTATCGCCCAGCACCTGACCCCACGGAGCAAACCCCTGTATGCCCCCCCCCCCCCAAAAAAATAAATAACAAAAATAAATAAATAAATAAAAGTACACACACGCACGCACATACACACTCCTACGCACCCACACAGCAGATTTCAAATGCGGTTTGGCAATATTAGCTCCACGTTTAAGAAGGGGCAAGACGAATCTGAATGCCCTACTCAGCATGGAACCAAATCCCCTGCCGTAAAGAACCGGTGCACCAACAAATCCATTGAGTGATCCGCCTCCAGCCTGATTCACATAATAATCCACAAATCTTTGCGAATTCATTCTGCGTTTTTCTATTGAGTTCAGATCAAGATCTTTGATACCGGTCTAAAGTGCAGTTTGCAGATTGTCTTCCCGTATGTGAATCGAATCGGGGTATTTAAGTCTGTTTTTAATTCAATCTGGATATCCTGTATGCGCTGTTTATTGACAAGAACGTAGTGTAAGCGGTTGTAGGAGAAAGTGATCAGATCACAGTAAGATCCTTCTTTTTTAACAATTCTTAGAAGGGGAACAACATAGTCTCCGACATGTTGTGCTTCCACAATATTGGGATAGACGAAAAAATTATATTGACCGCCGTTAATATCACAGGGATATTTACTCACGGGTTTTCCTTCTGTTTTAATCCATTCAGCGGGTTCAAAAACCAGCATGTAGACCAGTGGCTCTTCCAACTTGATAGAATATTTAGCACTCCCTAATATAGAAATTCTTTTGTTTATGGAATCGTAACGTAAAATTAGATCAACGTCTACTGACTCAAATAAATCATTCATCTCCCCCAGTATTAGATCAATAGTCTCATAATGTCCACTAGGAATTTTCAGATAGACTGGAGGTTTCGCCGGGTGTGAATGATCTAATATTCCAAAACCATTATCTCCCCCGCGTATATTATTCCATGTTTGACAATACATAATCTCAGCTAAAGCGACCTCATATGCTCCTTCTAGTTCTATAGGTTGTGACAATGTTATCGTATAATTTGAGATGGTATGTCATTACAGGCATTCGACGGTAGTGTCACGTATGCTGTTTCCTGGTCTTTCTAGTTTCTCTTCTTCCTGAGCTTGACGACCTCTTTAGCAGGCAGCCAAGAGTCAAACTGAAGAGGCCATCCCTGCCAGCGGACTAAAACAATCTTCTGACCATTTTTAATTTTCCTGTCTAAAATTTCTTCTATGCGGAAAAGACTGTCAGAGCCAATTATCACTTTCTGCAGTTCGGGTTCATAGAATGTTCCATTCAGAATTTCACCTCTTATATCCCTTAATTTATAAACAGGAGGGACTCTGGGGATACGTTCGTTCACTATAAAATATTCATCGGCGAATGACTGTTCATGCATTTTATCAAATATCCCACAGTATTTTGAAATCCGTACAACGTCTCCTTCTTTGAATTTAAATACGACATATCATTATCATTATCAACATATCTGTTGATAATGTACATTTCTGCATTGCCAACATATATGGTCCGAATGTTGACAACCCCTCCTTCTTTCATGCCTTCTTTTCTTCTCTTTCTGCACATTTGGATACAAGTATGATCTTGGGAGGGGACCTCAACTTAGTATTTAACCCAGAAGTGGACAGGTCTAGCCCAGCTGGGAGACATCGTGAGTCTCAATCAACATCGATACTGAAGAAATACATGAATGATTTTGGTCTTTGTGATGCTTGGCGCTCTTATCACCCTACTCACAGGGAATATACTTATTTCTCACCAGTGCACCACACCTACTCTCGTATTGACTACTTTTTGACAAGCAACTCAATCATATCAGACATTTCAAACATTCACATACACCCTATGACCATTAGTGACCACGCCCCAGTCTCTCTTTTTCTCACTAACCAAACTATAAGCGCTCCTACTAGATGCTGGAGATTAAATACATCATTACTAAAAGACTCAGACTTGCTAAAATACTTTGAAAGAGAGTGGACAATGTTTTTAGACTTCAATGACCAACCCGGTGTCTCGGCTAGTATTCTGTGGAAGACAGCAAAAGCAGGAATGCCCAGAAAAAACATTTCATATTCATCATATAAGAAAAAGGTAGAGAGATTACTAGAATCAGAGTTGGAGAAATCCAAAATCCTCGAAGCAGCTCATGCTGACTCACAAGATGAGCATATCCTAAGTAACTTAAGGAAACTGAAACTAGACTTAAAAGAAGTTACTGACAAGAAAATTCAGTTCCAACTGCAGAGACTACGTTTGGAAAAGTTTGAGCATGGCAATAAACACGGAAATACTTAGCTAACCAACTAAAAGTCAATAAAGAAAAAAGCTCTATCTCCTCCATGAGAAATTCAGGAGGTCATATCACTCACCTCCCGGAGGAAATTAATTCCGTCTTTAGGAGCTTTTATAAAAATCTATATACACCTCAGATTAAACCATCTCTCCCAGATATCGAAACATTTCTCAACACCATAGAATTACCAAAATTAAATGACGAACAGGTGACCAACTTAGATGTACCCATTTCATTAATAGAACTCCATAACGCTCTACACCGGTTGGCGAATAACAAAGCACCAGGACCTGACGGTTTTCCTGCCGAGTTTTATAAAACATTCTGGTCATTACTATCTCCAATATTTCTTAGAATGGTTTTGGAAATTAAAGACAGTTCATGCTTGCCTCCAAACATGAACTCAGCTACAATCAGTCTCCTGCTGAAACCGGATAAGGACCCAACACCACCTTCCAGTTATCGTCCAATTTCACTGATTAATGCAGAACTTAAAATAATATGCAAAGCGTTAGCTATAAGGCTGGAAAAAGTTACCCCTCATATAATACACCCTGATCAATCAGGATTTATCAAGGGGAGAAACTCAACTAGCAACGTACGCCGTCTAATCAATCTGATTGATTACTCTATCATCCATAATTTAGAAACCACAATTGTCTCATTGGATGCTGAAAAAGCATTTGACAGAGTAAACTGGAAATTTCTCTTTGCAACACTACAAAAATTTGGATTTGGAGATTCATTTAGAACATGGATTAAAATACTATACAACACCCCGAAGGCCTCTGTTCGGACCAACAATCACATCTCTCCAGAATTTACTTTACAAAGAGGTACTAGGCAAGGTTGTCCACTCTCTCCCTCACTATTTGCTATCTTTATCGAACCTCTTGCAGCTGCAATTCGACAACATATAAATATGAAAGGGATCCACACCACAAATGTTCATCATAAGATAAGCCTTTATGCTGATGATGTATTACTCTTCCTAGATAATTCACATTCTTCACTTCACGAATCTATCTCACTCATGAACAATTACAGCACCTTCTCAGATTACTCCATTAACTGGTCTAAATCCACAGTACTGCCCATCAACTTTGGTTTCCAGAGCACCCCCTCTATACCACTGTATTCAGGGAACATTAAGTATTTGGGTATTAACATTTCCTCCAACCTGTCAGACCTGATCCGCTTGAATTATACTCCACTATTGAAGTCAATATAGGATGATCTTGCACGTTGGAGAACCTTGCCCATCTCACTTACAGGCAGAGTATCCACCGTGAAAATGATGATTTTACCAAAGGTTAATTATCTATTTTCCATGATCCCCACCAAACCATCTATAATTTGGTTCAAGTCATTAGATTCATATATAAATAAATTTCTTTGGAAAAATAAGCCAGCACGAATAAGTCTCAAAACGTTACAAAAATCTAAAGAATGTGGGGGCTTAGAACTCCCAAACTTCCCCAACTACTTCCTTGCAAACAGGTTACAGTATATCTTAAAATGGATCAAACCTAACCCATTGGATTATTTATGGCTAGACATAGAACAATCACTTAGCCACGAAATCCCAATTTGTAACCTGCCCTTCATTAGCCAAATCCTCCGGAAAAATAAGCACCACTCTGACAGCTCGGTGGGAATTTCTAAAAATAACAAAATTCTCGCTCACTCCTTGCCAATACACTCCCGTCTGGAATAATCCTGACATCTTGCTTAAAAAGAAACCATTAAATTTCCCAACATGGCACGAAAAAGGAATAAGTTGTATGAAAAATATAATTATAGGAAACAACTTTATCTCATTTAACGACCTTGTCACACAGTATGGAATAAATCATAACAAATTTCTTGAATACATACAAATTAAATCCATAATTAAAGCAAGTTTCAGGACCATATCATGGGAAAGCAATACCACTATTGACCAATTTTAAAAAAATATCTGCCCCTAAAACATTATCTAAATTATATATTCTACTTTCAAAAAATGACAACACACCGCTTGGGCGCCGGGCGCCGGGCGGGGGGCCACTCCTTTCGTGGGCCCTGTCGTGCGGTGCTTGCTTCTCTGTCCCTCCCTGGCGCCTCTGGCTTGCGTGCTTCGTGGGTGTGGCCGTGCTCCACTCTATGTGGGGTCCGGTGCTCTTGTGGTCGTCGTGGTGTTGCTCCTTTGCCGGCTATGGTGGTATGCGGGAGGCGCGTGGGCGCTGTCCTGGTGGCGGTCGGATCTGCCTTGGGGCGTGTGGCTGGTCCGTGGTGTTTGGCAGTTTGGGGGTGGCGCTGTGGACGCTACCTTCGGTGGGGCTCTGGTGTTGGGGGGCGCTGGGGGTATCGCCTTTGGGGGGTTGGGTGGGCCGGACTGGGCATCCTGGCGGGCCGGGTAGGGCCTGTGGTGTGTCCTGCAGCCTGTGGCTCGTGCGAGCTTGGGCTGTGGTGGGTGGCCGGTCGGTCATGTGTCCTTGGTACCCCCCTGCTCGGTTTGGGCGACATTGAGGTGTGGGGCCCCCGTCCTTCCTGTGCCACTGCACCACCTCACATATATATAGGACTTTGAGGGGTGGCCTACGGTCGGGCGTGGTTGGGGAGGGGAGCTGCCTTGGGGGCTCCTCTGCTCCTGCCGTGCCACTGACCTGTTGCCCCCCAATTTTAATTGCAGGTTTGGGGGGGCTGGTCAGGTGAGGGACCCTCCGAGCGGCAGCTGTCCCCCGATTTTAATTGCATCATTAGCTATCATCCACATACACCCCATATACATGCACACAGATACACCCATCAGGGACACAGAGACCAGCATTTCGTAGCTGTCCGCTTTTATTTTATTTTATTTATTTATTTATTTATTTAATTGCATTATAGACACAATCACACCTTATTACATACACGGGTGGGGCGGGCTGGATTGGGGTGCCTCGTGCACCGCGGCGCCTGCCCGCCAGGGTCGGCGGTGTGGCCGGGGGCCTGGCCGTCGCGGTGGCTCGCCCGGGGTGGCCTGGCCTGTGGGATGCCTATCTGATCAACTGAAACTTGATCATCTGAAACTGATCAAGTACTTCAGGACTGCTTTGGCTGCACAAACTGGGATGTGTTTAAAACTGCAGCGGGGAGGGAAGATTGTACTGTTGATTTGGATGAATATGCTTCTGCTGTTACTGGCTACATTAGCACATGCATAGAGACTGTTAGCACCACCAAGTATTACAGAAAATACCCTAACCAAAAACAGTGGATGAACTGTGATGTAAGGGCTAAGCTACGTGCTCGTTCGACTGCATTTGTCATGGGCACCGCTGATGACTACAAAAAGGCCAGATATGACCTGAGGAGGTCCATACGGGAGGCCAAAAGACAGTACAGACAGAAGCTGGAGGGCTACTATTCCACCTCAGACCCTCGGCTCATGTGGGCGGGGCTCCAGCACATCACAGACTATCGACAGCAGAGTAGCGTAGCCACGTCCAGCCAAACCACACTTCCAGATGAGCTGAACGAGTTCTATGCCCGCTTTGACACCCAAACTCCTGATGAGCAGAGAGGGTGGCTGAACCTGGGGAGCACACAGGACTCACCTCTCATGGTGACATCAGCTGATGTGCGCAGGGTTCTAAACAAAACAAATCCACGAAAAGCAGCAGGGCCAGACAACATCCCAGGACGTGCACTTCGGGTTTGCTCATCAGAGCTAGCTGATGTGCTTGCTGACATATTTAACTTGTCGCTTGCACAAGCATCTGTACCGACCTGCTTTTAGTCCACCACCATAGTGCCCGTACCCAAGAAGAGCAACGTGACCTGCTTGAATGACTATCGCCCTATAGCACTCACTCCTATTGTTATGAAGTGCTTTGAAAGAATAGTCATGACCCACATCAAAAAGAGCATCCCGGAGGCAACTGTGGACCCTCTACAGTTTGCATATCGCCAGAACCGGTCCACGGATGATGCAGTCAACACTGCCATCCACACAGCCCTTTCTCACCTACAGGGCCAGGACACATACTGTATGTCACAATGCTATTTATAGACTTTAGCTCTGCATTTAATACAGTCAGCCCCCATAAACTCACAAATAAGCTCCTCACACTTGGCCTGTCACCCTCCCTCTGTAACTGGGTGTTTGACCCCAGTCAGTCAGAGTCCACAATCGCACATCCAGCTCAAGAATTGTGAGCACTGGGACACCACAGGGGTGTGTGCTGAGTCCGCTCCTCTACACGCTCTTCACCTACGATTGCGTGGCCTCCCAGAACAACACCAGCATCATTAAATTTGCGGATGACACTACAGTCATCGGACTGATCACTGGTGGTGTTGAAACATCATACAGAAGAGGTGGCGGACCTCATAGCTTGGTGTCGTGATAACAATCTCCTTCTCAATACAGATAAGACTAAAGAGATGATCATCGACCCAAGAACAAGGGAAAAGGAGCCGCATAGACCCCTGTTTATTGATGAGACTGAGGTGGAGAGGGTGAAAACCTTCAAGTTCCTTGGCACACACATCAGCGAGGACCTCACCTGGTCTCACAACACCCAACAAATTCTGAAGAAGTCCCAAAGGAGACTGTACTTCCTGAGAAGACTGAGGAAATTTGGCATGCCCGCCACAATCCTGAGTTGCTTCTACAGATGCACTATGGAAAGTGTCCTTACCGCCTCCATCACTGTTTGGTACGGTAACTGTACAACACGTGATAGGAAGGCACTCCAGCGGGTGATCAAGACCTCACAGAACATTGTTGGGGCAGCCCTCCCCTCACTGCAAGATATTTATAAATCTAGAGTCCTACGCAGAACACACAACCTCATCAAGGACAGCACACATCCACAACACTCATTATTCACACTCCTACCGTCAGGCAGACGCTACAGGAGTTTGAAGTCCAGGACCACAAGGCTGGCAAACAGCTTTTACCCACAGGCCATCAGGCTCCTCAACGAAGCACTCGCACACGCCGCACGCAACACACGCACACACTCATAGCACTTTATTTATTTATTTATTTATTTGCATTATTTACTTGTATTAATGTCTCTTCTGTTGTTGTTGCTTAATTTATTGGTATATATGTTTATGTGTTTATGTTTCTTATGTTCTTATTCTTTCTTGTGTTTTCTTTCTTTTCTTGGGAGAATGAACAGGATAAGATTTTCATTGCATGGTATAACTGCTGTTTTACTATGCACATGACAATAAACTCTCTTGAATCTTGAATCTATCTCTGGTTCGCCTACCCTTCCCTGGGGTGGCCCTCTGGGGCCTGTTGATGCCGGGGCTTGCGCCGGGGGGGGGCGCCTTGCGGTGCTTCCCCTGGACTGACACGTGCTGCGGGCGCCTCTGCGCTCTTGGGGCGGGTTCGGCGGTCTCCGGGGGGCGGTGCTGGTGCTGCGGGTGGCCTGTGTGCTCCCGCTCCCTCTTCGGGGTTTGCTGGCCCGCGGGTGTCGGTTGGCGCTGTGTGGTGGTTCGCCTGGCTGCTCACCCGTTTTCCCGCCCGCCTGCTCGGTTTCCCGCTTTCCTCCTCGCTGGCTCCCCTGTCTGCCTTGCTGGCGGCGTCCTACCGTTGGGAGGGTGTGGCTTGGTGTCTTCCTGCTTCCCGGCGGTCCGCGCTCTCCGCGCCTGGGTTCTGGATTGTATGTCTGGGACCCTGGGGTCCCCGGCTCCGTTGCTCCTTGGGTTACCAACTGGGGATAGGGTGAGGCTTCCGGGTGTGTGTGTGTGTGTGCGCGCGCGTGTGTGCGTGCGTGTGCGTGCGTGGGTGTGCGCGCTTGAGTGCGTTGGAGTGTGTATGTGCGTGCGCGTGGGGGCGTAGGGGTGTGTATATGTGCGTGTGTGTGGGTGCGTAGGAGTGTGTATGTGCGTGCGTGTGTGTACTTTTATTTATTTATTTATTTATTTTAGTTATTTATTTTTTGGGGGGGGGGCGGCATACAGGGGTTTGCTCCGTGGGGTCGAGTGCTGGGTGATACATCTCTGCCGCCTGTGTCTCCGCCGGGTGGGTGGAGGGCGTGCCTCCTGCATCCCTGGGCCGGGCGGCCCTGTGTCGGGGGTCGGGCGGGGGTTGGCCCGGGCCGGGCCGGGCTCCGCTCCCTGGGGGTGGGGGTGGCGGGGGGCGGGGATTGGCGCTTCCGGCGCGGGCGGGCTTCTTTCCAGTTGTGGGGGCGTCTCTGGGCCTGCCGGTTTGTGGCCCCCGGTACTCGTCTGCCTTTGCGGGTTGTGATCTTTCGCTGGTCTCAGGGGTTGGCAGTCTTCCGGCCCGCCAGTGCCCTGTCCTTGTCTGGGATTACCTCTGTTCGGCCCCTTGCTGGTCTTCCCGGGGGGGAGGGCTCTCTGAGCTGGCTCTTGGGGCACTGATCTTTGTGCTGCCTGCCCCTGTGGGCCTGGTGGCCTTCTGGCGGCGGGGGCTTGGCTATTTGGGCTGGAGCTCTCTGGGAGGTGGAAGGCGGCCCCTTTCCTTTCATACATTCTCAGTGACAATTACACGGCCACACATTCTTGCACCTTTATATATATATGAAGTCTTCCCCACATACAGAGATACCTGTACATATGCACACTCACAGTACATACGTACTTTCCCACATTACTCACTGAGTTAACCAGGGTGTTATTTTGTTGTTGGTTTTATTACAGCGACAGTGATATCAGCAGTATGATTATAGTTTTTTTTACAATGATGTGCATTACAGTAATTATCATTCTGTTCATTATCATGGATAATGATTTTCATTACTACAATTATGTGTGACTGTTTCAATGCAGTATTATCATTGTGATCACTATCATAATTCATCAATTCATGACTACTATTATGTGTGATTGTCATTGACAGCGTTGTCATTGTGGTTATTGATATTGTTTTGTCCTTTGTCCTTAAGTCCTTGTTCGTCTTTATAGTTGTCACAGACATTTATTTGCTGATGTCGTTCTGTATGTTTCTGTTGTTCTGTTCTTGTTGTCACAATTGCTGTTGTTGCTGCTGTTGTCCTTGTATCTTGTCTGTCTTTTTTTTTTGTCCCCCTCTCATCCCCGCACCCCGGCACTTGACGGCATTTAGATCTACAATTCTATCTGCTTTAAAGGCTGGACAGGACAGGGGTAAAAAAAAATTAATTAATTAATTTAAAAAATTAAAAATAAAAAAGATTTTTAATACGAGTGGTTTAGCGGTCAGAGATAGTGTCCCATATAAATTTTCAAACACTTGCGAGGTCTTGCTAGGGGTTACCTCCACCGGTTTCATTTTTATACCACAATGATAACTGTTGTTATAGCTATCGAGTAAATCCTGAATTACATCTATATACCTACGAGTGTTTTTTGCGGTGAAGTAGCGCCACATTTTTCCCTTCAACGTGCGATGAAATCTTTCCACCACTGATGCTTTCAGTTCACTTCCTGTTGCAAAGTGTTGAATGTTGTATACGTCGATTACGTCTATTACTGTAAGCAGGAATTTAAACCGATCATTGTCTTTAGACAGAGCACTCATATCACAAAGATCGGCTTGAAATTGATACAAAGGGCGAGGAACAAAAACACAATTTCTAGCATAGGTTTTTCGTGCCGTTTTGTGTAAGGTATATTCATCCTGAGCTGACAACCAGTCTCGCACTTCATCCCCACTAATTTTTTTTCCCGTCTGCTCTTCTACAGCCTTTTGAAGTCTTTCAACCCCACCATAAGATCCAGCTCCTGCCGGGTCATAATATATACTCTTCAGCATGCGTTCTGTCTTCTTTGAAGCCATGTCTACTAGTGAACAGAAAAGATCATACAACAATGTTTTGACTTTGACCGCACATGATTAGTGATTACACGGTTAGTGATTACAATACAGTGATTACAGTACATGTTTTATATTAAAACAACTTCAATTTAAAAAATTGAAGCATGTAATACATTTAGTAAGTGATCAACATCAACTTTATCTCCATTCTTCAGTTTACATACCGCTATATCAACTACATAGGTATACAAGACATGCATAAGACTAGAGTTGATACTATACATAGAAATATTCCCGATAATGCCCCGTAATGTTTCTTCAAAACCACCATTGTTTAATTTTGACCCAAGATACACCAGATTCTGCCAATGGACTAAAGGACCCTTTATCCTTACAATGGCCATCACTCTTTCAAAATGTTTCAAGTCTTTTGTATCAACATCCCCGCTTGCCAAATATATCGATACATCATTGATCCGATTAGCAATTGCATGTTTTAAAAGAAAACTGTCAACTGGTTTAGGGGGTGGTTTAAAATAATAATTTCCCATTTTGATGAATTAAGGATTCCAAAAACCGAGGAAGCGCTCCAGCAGATCTTCCCTATCGCTGTCGTCTTCTATGTAGGTGCGCCTGATCTCTGCAACTTTCTCCAGAATGTTTTCTTCAGGCTTCAGATCGTAAAGAAAAGCCTCCGCAGCTCCTTCCACTCTAGCATCCAGTATGTCTAACCCAAGTAATTCCAGTGTATACTTGAGAGCTGGAAGAAATTCCCATGTCAACATATTCTCTGTTAACTGTTTAAAGTTAGTGTTGAAATATCCAGGTTCTGGAGGGTAGAGATAGGGATCCTGACGTTGAGAAGGGTGATCAACTTCACAGCCGTAACAGTCTTTTTTTATCTGCTTCTGCACCACCACTTGTACGGCGCTATCCACACAGGCCTTTACAGTGTCTAGAAATCCACCACTCACCGCTATCGGAGACTGAGGTGCGGGTGAGTCTGGAGGCGTCAGGAGCGTGTTGTGTGTTTCTATGCTGAAGACTGTGAGGATGGAGGTCTGCATGGTAGCTCGCCATGGATCTGTCCATTGTCGTGGGATTGGGCAAAACAACCAGATGCATACACCGATGAGCCTTCTGCTGTCCCTGAGTGGGTGTGTCTGTTAGGCGGGATCTGGTAGGAGGAGTCTGGTAGGTGGAGTCTGGTAGGCGGGGTCTGGTAGGCGGGGTCTGGTAGGTCTTTGTAGAAGGTGGAGACCAACATGCGTGATAGAATCACGCGGATTCAGTCTCTAATTCACAAACAGACCCTCTTCCGGCCAATCCATTAGCCTCCAGTTCCTGTCGAAAACGGGATTCAGATTTATCCACCTCTTAGAACTAGTCTTCCTCTGTTTTCCAACATTGTCTTCAGCTCGAGTGGTTAACCTCTTCTCCAGCAGGTCATGCCTCCGCTGCACTAACTTGAGTGAAAAACAAATTAATTTCTTTCAAGAGATCACCCAGCTTTGCAAAGTCTTCCACCTTGAACGCAAGGTGAATTGGGAAATCACGCTCTTTCTCCATCACAGTCCTTGGTCTGACACTATTAGCATCAGAGGAGCCATATCTCACCAGCAGCCAGATGTGTGATCTCGAACAGTCAACGAGAAAAGATCCCTCCTCTTCACGCAGTAGCGAATCCGTTCTCACCGCTACACTCTGCAACATACAGTAAGTCCTTCTTCCCCTTGGTCGTGCACATGTTGCATGTAGTCGATGAAATCTTGAATGGAGCTCTTTAGTTTTTCAAATTCAGTAGAATAGATTCTCAGCTGCGTAACCTCTGGTTCCATATATTCATGACTGTATAGTTCCACAAAGGGAACTACTCCCATGCCTCTAAACTCACTAACCACCAGACGTCCCCCGTCAAGATGCACACTCTTTTTCCTGAACACCGCCATTTTCCAGCAGTCACTTATAGTCTGACTCAAACACTTCTCGCTATATAAGACATCTCACACATTTACACGCCCCTCACCACGCCCACACAATCTAAAGTAAATAACAAAGTCACACCCCACTTCCTTTTCCCCTCCCATATCCACACCACACCCTCCAAAATGACATCACCGTATATGAGCAAAGCGGCCCCTTACATATATACACATCATCAATCACTTTTTGACAGTTAGTTTCCAGCTATTATTTTTATCAATTAAATTTATATGACGTCATTACATTTTGACTAAAGGTGGGTAGTCCTTTCGGTAGTCCTTTATCTCTAGCGGCTATAAAGTGGAGGGTCCAGTGCTGGGTGAAATATAAATATGGTTACTTTATTGTACTTGGTCTGGATGTAGCGGGGCCGCCTCTGCATGAGCTATGAAAACCTGGGTGAGTTTCCTTCACCCGACTTAGAAGTGTCCTTTTTAACACAGGAGGCTTTAACCCTTTAAGCGGAGAAGTCAGAGAGGTAGGTGCACCTGCTCAACACACGAAGGGGTAAGGGTCTTGCACCACCTGGTAACAAGGGTTTTAACAGCTACTAACGCTGCATCATCAGCAAACAGCATTTCACTGATGGATACTTTTCGGATCTTGGATTTTGCGCTCAAACGTGATAAGTTGAACAACTTGCCAGTTGACCTTGTATGGAAGCAGATGCCATAGTTCCGGCTGTCGAACATACTTCAACATTACTGCAAAATATATGTTGAACAGGGTAGGAACAAGCACACACACAGCCCTGTTTTACTCCACGGCTGACGTTGAATTGTTCTGAAAAACACCCGTCAAACTGGATAGTAGCTTTCATGTCGGTATGGAAGGTTTTAATGATTTGCAGCACCCGATCTCCTTGAGAACTTGGAACAGTCCTTCACGGCTAACTGTGTCAAAAGCTTTCGTCAGGTCGATGAATGCGATATAAAGTGGTTTGTTTTGCTCTCTATCGTGGAGCGTCCGGGTCTGAAACCACATTGAGATTCAGAATAGATCCTTTCCGCGAGCTTCTGACTATTTCTCACCGTGATAGAATTTAGCACCCGATATAAATACAGGGCCTAAGCGATTTGTCTCTCTTTTCCACAAAGAAGAATCCCGCCCCTAGGGGCGATGAAGAGGTGCGGATCAGCCCCGCTGCCAATGACGAAGTAATATAATCCTTGAGAACTTGTTGCTCAGGCACCGAAATGTTAAATAATCTAGCGCTAGGTAATGGAGCGTTGGCAATAAGCTCTATCACACAGTCATAAGGACGATGATGTCACGCGCTACGGTGACACCTGTCGCCTGTTTTAGTTTTGTGCTGCTTTCCATTATGTTGTATATTATTGCTGACCTCTCCTGTTTACTTGCTCAGACGGTGACACCTCCTGAGCTGGGCGGAGCTACCGGATCCCTGCAGCTGTGTTCAATCAGCTACCTTTTTAGTCTCCTCACCTGCAGCCTGCCAGTGCTGGATTATTGTCAATGTTTGTGCTTCCAGACCATGTGCTTTTCTCCTGCTACCACTTCCCTTATCCTCCCGTTGCAGTTCATCTGGCTACTCCAACCAGCTCTGTCGTCCTGCTGCACCAGACCTCCGTCCAGCTCATGTGGTAGTTCCAGTACCTTTTTGTTCAGTGCTGTCCTTGTTTTTGCCCACGGTGCCCTCTTAGTTTTTTGCACCGTCGCCTTGAGTTCCTGTTTTGTGCCTCCTTTGCTTGCACATTAAATATATTTTGAACTTTTGGACTTGTACCTGTTTCTGCATCTCGGGATCCAAGTTACACGGCTCCCTGAGCCTGACAGATGAGGTGGTAAACATTTGTCTCTATCTTTACTAAAAACTTTGGCTAAATCGTGGAAGGATCCGTCTTCTCATCGGGACATTTGACAACCAGACTCTTGGGTACCGCTGATCGAAGGCAATTGGCGTAACAATGATTTCCCCAATCACTAATACTCATGTTTTTCCAATCAACAGAGGGGTTATGTAGTTTAAGCCATGTGAGTCCCAATACAACTGGAGCTGCTTGTGAAGGAATTATCAAAAACTGAATCGATTCGTAATGGTTGCCCGAGAGTCGTAGGGTTTGAAATGACACTACTGCTAACAACCTCCCATCAAGATAGAGGACTTCCTTGGGGCTGATCAATTTAATCTTAGCGAAATGGTGTTTCTCAACAAAATGGGAGTCCAAAAAGCTGTCATCTGCCCCAGAGTCAATAAACGGCGAAATCGGCACACAACTACCACCCCCCCATAATAGTTCCTGCTACTTGCAGTTGCTGTTGTGTGGCATGGTATAGTTCCTGGGTAGGTTCCTTGACCACATACTCACATTTAGACTCTGGGATTTGGACTCTGGAAGTGCCGTGACCAAGGTTGTCCTGGCCGCCACTCGTCTTCACAACGTCGGGGGGGTGATTGAGAGCGGCGAGAAGGTCTTACCGGACACACGACAATCTGAAGGTTGGCGGCACCACAGTAGAGGCACAGACGCAGATGAAAGCGGCGCGCTCTTTCTGCCGAAGGTAGGCGTCGTCCTCCCAGCTGCATGGGCTCCTCGGCCACGAGGAATGGAGTCTGGATCGCGTTCTGGATCGCAGTCCGCCTGGATAGACGACTGCGAGGTTAATTAGTTCATCTAGCGTGGCCTTGTCATCTTTGACCGCCAACTCGTCCTTGATGCGAGTCTGGAGAGCCTTGCAAAAAATGCCGTGGAGGGCAGCATCGTCATAACCGCTCTATGCCGCTAACACACGGAAAGTAATGGAAAAATCAGCCACCGAACTATTCCTCTGTCTTAAGTCCAAAAGTTGAGTACAAGCCTCGCTACCCCGCACGAGGTGGTCAAAACTTTAAGCATCTCGCCCAGGAATAAAGAAAAAGACGAGCGAATGGCAAATCTGGCTTTACTCGCCGCCATTGCCCACACCGCTGCTTTGTCGCTAAGTAGGCTCATGACAAACGCTATTTTAGACGAGTATAGGTGCTAGACTGTTGGTCGAACACCAGAGAGCATTGGTGTAAAAACCGTTCACAAAAACCCGATTCCCCTGAAAAACGAGGAGGATGTGGAATGTTAGGCTCCTTGTGTAACGGGCGGGCGAGATACTGAAAACTAGGCGGGTTGATCGTGTCTACACCAGGAAGTGCGTCGGCTTCCTTGTACTGTTCTGGCAAAAAGGTTAGTGCCAGGCGCTGATCAAGCGTAGTTACACTGGAGGACAGGGTGTTAAGAGCCTCCATGACATTCCTCAGGGACTTCTCGTGATCACCAATTAATTGTCCCTGGTGTGCAAGTGCTGACCGGAAGTGATCCAAGTCTGCGGGATCCATTTGGTTGGCCAGAACGTGCTGTCACGAGGTGACGTGTGGTCGTGGTTGGATCCCAATAATGCAGACAGGACAAACACGACTTCTGTGTAAGAAAAAAGGTTTTTAATAAAGTCCACAAGATAACAAAACAATAAGGTCCATAGAAAAATGCAAACACAAAACACCGGATCAAGCCACGGGATAAAGTTAAACTAGGAGCTAACAAAAAACACTGCGTACACAGGTAGGTGAAAAAGGGCCTAATAAAACGGTAGCAAAAATCACAACGACAGAAAACCACTGCATCGGCAGGCAAACATGAAAAAGGCACTCTACTCACAGTAGGACAGGATGCGACTAGAATTAGGGAAAAGGGTATCAAAGCAATGGGTAAGCAAGGGAATCAGGTGTGCAAAGGAAGACGTTCTGGCCAACAATGAGAGCTGCCACATGGCCTAAATAGTAATTGCTGTCAGGTGTGCCTGAGCTCCTCCCCTGGTGATTAAGTGTGCTGCAACAGAGTGAACGTTAGATGGCAGCAGAGCAGCACACTAGCTCATGACAACAAAGTTGTAGAGTTACGAGAATAAAGTCGTAACTCTACAAGAACAAAGGCCTAAATTTACAAGAAAAAACTCGTAATATTGCAAGAATAAAGTCGTAAATTTAGAAGAAAAAACTTTTGGCCATCTTCTATTTTTTAGAATAAAGTCATAATAATACGAGAATAAAGTCATAAATTAATGAGAATAAACTTGAACATTTACGAGAATAAAGTCGTAAATGTACGAGACTAAAGTCACAAATTTCTCAGAACAAAGTTGGAAATTTGTTGAGAAAAAACTTGCAATATTACGAGAATAAAGTCAAAAATTTACAAGGAAAAAAATTATAATATTACAAGAATGAAGTCCTAAATTTACGAGAAAAATTCATAATATTACAAGAATTAAGTTTCCAAGAAACAAATGGTAATATTACGAGAATAAAGTCGAAAATTTATGAGAAAAAAAGTCATGTCTTATGGTATTGCTTTGCTGCCGCCTATCTGCTCGTGTTGCAGTGCACCACTGGCCGGCAGGGGCACAGCCATCGGCACACCTGTCTCCAATTACCTCTGGCTTCTTAAGCCTGGCTGAAACATTCCCTCGTTGCCAAATCGTACCTCGGACTCCACCCGTTCCCCGCTCCCCGCTCCCCGCTCCCCGCTCCCCGCTCCCCGCTCTCCGCTCTCCGCTCTGCCCGGCCTCGTGGTGTAGTGCAGTGGTGCCCAACCTTTTTTGACCAACGAACCGGCTTGTCACAAATCTCCTGCGGACCGGGGGGGAGTTTTCGTACATTATAGTGATCTAATTTATCTTGTTTATTATGTATTGTGTAAAACTAAGACATGAATAACATCAAACTAAAAGCACAAAATGAATGGCGACCCACCATCCACCAGTTCAAGTTCCAGCTAAGTTTTTCCAGAAAGATGATGACATGGCTGTTTGACGTGTGTGGTAAAAGGCAGTGCTAGCATGAATTAACTTGAGACAAATGTGCACATTAGCACTCAATAAGTCATCCAAATGTATCTTTATGCATTCCCACATAGTATCAGCATTTGACACCAAATATACTGTAAAAATACAGTAGTAGTTTATCTGTGCGGCATGAGATAAAGTTAGCACACCCACAATGGACTTGCGTCAAGTGAGACGGATTTAACAGAGAGAATCCGGCCACTTTTCAAAATAAAACATAAACACATGAAATAATGGAATTTATTTTTTTTTCTGTGCGGCCCGGTACCAAATGACCCACGGCCCGGTACCAGGCCGCGGCCCGGGACTTGAGGACCACTGGTGTAGTGTACTTTCTTTGCTCTGGTGCTTGTTTCATGCTACGGTTTCCTTTTCCTGCATCTTGTGTTTTTGCCTCGTGCATCTGTTGTCCTGTCCGGCTTCTTCCACTTACTTACTTTTTCCTGCCAACCTTTTTCCCTGCCAGTGATTTTTGCGTTCATTGTGATTGTGCTACCTGTGTTGTTTCTGCTTTACCTGTGGATCCTTTTGTATTTTGTCACTATTTCTATGTTTCCCTCCTACGGAGGACACCCTAAACTTATGACAATAAACTTGTACATTTATGAGAATAAGGTACCGTAAAGCACCATGTATAAACCACACCCGTGTATTAACCGCACCCCCATTTTCAGGCTCATGGCGGGGAAAAAAAAAATTTTAGTTCATAAATGCTTGCCAACTCTTTCATCTCAAATCAACATGCGTAAAGGTACTTAGCAATTTCAAAAAGAAGAAGAAAGGAGAAATCTGCCATCCATCAATTCATCTGCAATGGAATTACATAATGCTGCATTGCTTCAGTGTGAATTTGAATAAACTCCACACAAGCATTTTCAGCAACTGTACAGAGGAGGGCGCTAAAGTCAAAGCAACTGTCTGACCCACAGACGGTTCTTCTAAAATGGGCTTCTGGTCCATTTCTCCCCGTATTTATAGCCAAATTCTGGCCTAGCGGACCCAAGCGTCCACGAACTTGCGTCTAGCGGCCTCAAACTTTGACTGGGCGTTGTTGGTGCGGTGATGAACTTTGCCATGGCGGAAAATTGGCCGCTCGTAATATTTTGTGCAGCTCAAAACTTTCGGAGCGGTAGGAGGGACCATCAGCGGTGGCCGAGCGGATACGGCGTTGCCTTAACGGGGTCCAACTTCTGTTAAACGGTGGTGAACGAGCGGTGATGAATTTTTTTCACCGCTCCAGGAACGCTATAGCAAAGTTCAGGCGGTGTGACCGGGCTTGTAGTACGAGTGATCTTCCGCTGAAGCGTTGTAGAAGCGTTGTCTGATATTGTTTTTCAGTCCGAGTCTGGTCACAGACCTGTCATCGTGTCTAAACCGCACCCCGATTTTTTGCCTCTTACAGGTGGAAAAAAGTGCGGTTTATACACGGTGCTTTACGGTAATACATTTCCGAGAACAAAGTCGTACATCTATTGAGAAAAAACTCGTAATATTGCAAGAATAAAGTCCTAAATTAACGAGGAGAACATTGTAACATTACGAGATTAAAGACATCAATTTATGAGAATAAACTCCTACATTTATGAGAATAAGATCATAAATTTAAAAGACTTACGTCGAAAATTTATGAGAAAAAACTTGTAATATTGCAAGAATAAAGTGCAAAATTTACTAGAAAAAACTTGTAATTTTGTAAGAATGAAGTCGCAAATTTACGAGAAAAAACTTTTAATATTCCGAGAATCAAGTCTTAAATTTACAAAAAAAACCTTGCCACTTTACGAGGATAAAGTCGTAAATTTACGAGAAACAACTCGTCACATTTATGAGAAACAACTCGTCACATTACAAGAAGAATGTCGAAAGTTTACGAGAAAAAACTTGTCATATTGTGAGAATAAAGTCATAATATTACGCGAATAAAGACGTAAATTTATCAGAATAAACTCCTACATTTATGAGAATAAGATCATAAATTTAAAAGACTAAAGTCATACATTTCTGAGAACAAAATCGTACATTTATTGAGAAAAAAATTGCAATATTACGAGAATAAGGTTGAACATTTCAGAGAAAAAAATAGTAATATTGCGAGAATAAAGTCCTAAATTTATGAGAAAAAACTTGTAGTATAATGAGAATAAAGACATAAATTTATGAGTATCAACTCCTACACTTATGAGAATTATATCATAAATTTAAAATAATAAAGTTGAAAATTTATGAGAAAAAACTCGTAATATTGCAAGAATAAAGTCCTAAATTTAAGAGAAAAAAATTGTAATATTACCAGAATAAAGTCATAAATTTACCAAAAAAACAAAAAGTCGGAAATTCATGAAAAAAAAACTTGTAATATTACGAGTACAAAGTTGTACCTTTACAGAAAAAAACTCTTAAGAATAAAGTCGTACATTTAATGAGAAAAAACTTGCAATATGATGAGAAGAAAGTCAGAAATTTACGAGAAAAACCTCAGATTATTACAAGAATAAAGTCGCACATTTTCAAGAATAAAGTTGTACATTTACGAGAATAAAGTTGTAAATTTACAAGAATAAAGTTGTAAATTTGCAAGAAAAAACGTGTAATATTACGAGGATAAAGTCATAAATTTACCAAAAAAACTCCTTTTTTCCCCGTAAATGTACAACTTTATACTTGTAGAGTTGTACAACCAGATAGATAGATACTTTATTCATCTCCAACAGAAATTCACAATTTATTATTTTATTTATTTTTAATTTGAATTTTAAATGTTCATTTGTAATTCATTTATTTTTGAATTAATTTATAATTAATTATGAATAATTATAAATAATTTGATCATTTACATTTATAATTTTTGAATTTAAAAATTCACAATTTTTACATTCTATGTCTACATCAACAAATGTAACCGTTGATTAGTATCGGACCGTCCCGTTTGTACACCGTATGGTATGGTATGGTATGGTAAGGGGCGGGCGGTGTCCTGTGAGAGTTCTTGGCCTGCTGTCAATCACTGAAATGCCACGTGACGTCACGGGGCAGCGCCACTCCTGGCAGGACGTGAAGCGCTATTCCACAAGGAAAAAAAACACACCAGAAACGATGACTTGTTGTGGCTTTAAGTGCCTATTTGACTGGCACTGTTTGACGTTTTAAGGGTTATTTGGAGGCAGCTTGCTTGGAGAAATGACGTTTTTCTGTCACTTTGTGCTTTTTAGCAATTTGCTGCAATTCCATTGATGGCAAGCTAAGCTAACCTAGCTAGCGAAGCATTAGCTTGTCCATTTAGCCACCCCGGTCCCCCACCGGGGGCGCCTCGGTCTCTTGGGTGTGTTGTCATATTTAATGGTTGTCATTTTAGTCAGCGTGTGACACCGGGAGTTCGTCGACGTGTGAGTGCAGGTGGATGGACTGGCTGCCGGCCGCTTGTTACCAGTACGCGGGCGGACAGTGTCGGCGTCGGGGCGGCTAAGCTTGTTGGGAGCTCGGCAGAGGCAGAGGCAGAGGCAGAGGCGGCCACCAGTGTCCCGCCGTGTCTCTGGGACACAACCTGCCAGTGTTTTATATAAAAAAAAAGAAGCTTTTTCTTTTTAGTTAAGCTTCGTCGCGGGAGAATGGATTAAAAGTCATACTGGGAATCTGATTTTGACGCCCACCTCCACGTTAGCTTGTTATAACATTAGCTGCTTTTAGCGAACAAGCTAGCCACGATCGCCCAAACTCATTTTCGCAGTTTTTTGCAAGAGAAATGGTGCAAGAGAACGTGGCTTTTTACGTTTCTCCAGTCGTCTCGCAGGCTTTGCAAACTGACAATTTGCATACGACTTAAGTCTTAGCTGTCAAATATTTGTCAGTTCAACGAGCAAAGTAGCGAACTCCATTGGACCTGCAGGAAAACTTTAAGAGGATTTCATTGGCACCCGCTGTGAGCTTGACTACTACTACTATTACTAGTAGTAGTAGTACTAGCAGTACTGCTAGTAGAAGTAGTAGTAGTGTGTCACTGTGTTTTGGTCTGATGCGGTGATGACTCTTGACTCCATGATGGCTTGTTGCCTGAGTGAGGAGGCGAAGGAATCTAAAAGGATCAACTCGGAGATCGAGAAGCAGCTCCGGCGAGACAAAAGAGATGCGAGAAGGGAGCTGAAGCTTCTTCTGCTGGGTGAGAACCTCCATCATCTTCTACCTCTTCTTTACAAGGTACTCGACTGCTGGCCCGTCAGACCAGCCTCATGACCTGGGTTCACAACTTGGCAGCACATTGGAGGATCTTTGGATGGACGTTTTACAAGAACACCTTTGACTAACTTTATATAAAAATACACTGGTCATCAAAAAGTTGTACGTTAACGAGAAAAAAAGTCGTAATATTACCTTTGCCCAAGGCCAAAAGTCCCCGCTTTTCATAGCTGTCTCAGACATCGCCTGTTATGACAGAGTAGTAAAACAATCAGACATTTCGAGAATAAAGTTACATTTATCTGAATAAAGTCTTAAATTTACGAGAAAAAAAGTCTTAAATTTACGAGAAAGTTGTAAATTTCTGAGAATAAAGTCTAAGTCCCTGCTTTTCATAGCTGTCTCAGACAAGGCCTGTTAAGACGGGGTATTAAAATAATCAGAGATTTTGAGAAAGTCGTATATTTACAGGAAAAAGTCTGAAAATTTATGTGAATAAAGTTGTACATTTACAAAAAAAAGTTGAAAAGTAGGAGAATAAAGTCCCTGCTTTTCATAGCCGTCTCCGTCAACGTCTGTTACAACGGAGTAGTAAAATATTCTGACATTTTGAGAATAAAGTTAAAATAAAGAAAAAAGTCGTATATATAAAAGAAAAAGTTGTGCATTTACTTGAATAAACTCATAAATTCACAAAAAAAGTTGCAGATTTATGTGAATAAAGTCATAAATTTACAAGAACAAAAAGCGTAAATTTCTGTGGATAATCTTGTAAATTTACAAGAAAAAAAGTCCGAAATTTACAAGAAGTTGAAAATGTAGTGAGAATATAGCCGTAAATGTAAGAGGAAAAAAAAGTTGTACATTTCTGAGAATAAAGTCATATATTTACAAGGACAAAAGTTGTACATTTATGTGAATAAATTTGGAAGTTTACGAGAAAAAAGTCTTGACGTTACCAGGAAGTTGTACATTTACAAGAATAAGGTCACAAAAGTCCCCGCTTTTCATAGCCGTCTCAGGCAATGCCTGTTACGACGGAGTCGTCAATCTGACATTTCGAGAATAAAGTGAACAGAACAAACTCATGAGAATAAAATTGTAAATTTAGGAGAAAAATGTGTTAAGTTTATGTTCCAGGCATTGTCTGAGACAGCTATGAAAAGGGGGACTTATGCGAAGGGGGCGGGGTAAAGAAGGGGAACGTGAAATGATGCTAAATCATGCTAATCTGTTTGTGTTAAACTGCTGTGTTTTGCTGCCACGTTGTAAATAAACGCTTGCCTGAAGCAAGAGGAACGCTTCCTTCCTTCCTGAAGAGCTATGCTCTATTTTCCCTCTCATACGTACGACACCATCACACGTTATTCTCCTAAATTTACGACTTTATTTCTCGTAAATGACTTTGTAAATACAATCTTTACCGTTAGCAGAGTCCTGTAGAGGACTGCAGGGACACGAGATGACCATTAGCAAGCTAGCGAGCTAACTAGTTAGCCTCCGTTGTATTTACTGTACAGTATACTAAAGGAAAAGTGAACCTTTTTTTGGAATTTTGCCCATCGTTTCTCTTTTCTGTTTATTCTAAAGGTGGAAAAAGAGGCAGGTAATGAACTCATTCAATCCCAGCCACTTTTCAAAAGATAACCCTTTCAGTAGCGGCCATTTTAGACCATTTAAGTGATCTTTCAAGGCACACAGAGTATTGTGTTCTATGGCTATGTAAACATGGAACCTACCAAAAGAAACATTAAACTCCCGTCTTTCATCAGGGAAAAAAGGTTTGTTTCCACCTTTTTCCATTCTTTAGTAATCAGCAATAGAACACAAGTAAGTTTCAGGGAAATATCAGTTCCCAACTAAATATTATTTTTTGCTTTTGTGACAGCTCAAGTATCTAAACAACTATACCAACATAGACAACACAAAAAAGGCTTGTTTTACATCAGAATAACAGTTTATTTACAACTATAACACCAACTATTTAAAATTTTCACATTTGGAACTGAACTATGTGTGCGTACATGCGCGCATGCGTGTACATGCGTTAAAATGTCCCTACAATGCGTAACCTTCTACAAGCTCCACTCCTCCATGCTCTCTCACTTCCTCCTTCCTGTCATGTGTGATTCTTCCATTGAAATGATCCAAGCAGAGCTCTTATAAAATGCACTTGTGGCTGTTTTTATGGCTTAAAATTGCTCTGAAGTGAAATGTTTTAGTGGTACAGTACAGTCTCGATCTGTGCAGCGTGGGACAAAGTTAGGTGCGTTCAAGGACCGTCCAACAAAGGGGGACAAAAGGCCGCTTGCATTAAATATGCAAAAACTGTGGGATTTCTAGCTGTATATTATTTTTTGAATACAATAATGGCCCATATTTCCAAAATTGGTATCTCTTTACATTAGATTTGATGTAGTTATCGTATTTGCCAATCAAATTGTTTACCACAGAGAGATTTGCATCCCTACTGTAGGTAAAAATGTATTTTCTAGCTGCGATTAAGTGCCATTAATTATGAGTTTAATTAATTAATTATGACTAAATATTTGAATGAATTGACAGCCCTGAACCGTGACAGAGTGAACCTGTGAAATTCGAACCGCAATGTGGTGATGGACAACTGTACTTAGCCCACCTCTGTAATGTGTCTTCCTTAAACCATTCTCCCCGCAACCTGTATTAACTCGGAACCTTGACATAACAATCCCATTGTGACAGACACAACCTTCACACTTTGCTCCCACTTCTTTCTTGAATTCAATAGTGCCATAATAAAAGTGGCACGCCAAACACTCAAATTCCGCAGTGCACTTGAACTCCTCATCAGTGCAGGGCACACGTTGCACACACACACACACTTTTCCCCGGCTAGTTAATCCAGGTACCCTCCTTGATTAAAGCTAAAGTGCTTCATTTGGTTTATGGATGAACATTCTGTATTTTCGTGTTCACTTGCCTAATATTAAGTACGATGAAGCGTAGAACTTGACTGTGCTTTGCAGAACAAAAGTGCTGCTCACTTAACCTAAAAAAAATAGGCATTTAATCAGTAAAGCATGCAATCCAAAAGGAAACCAAGTCTAAAACTGTCCCTTAAGTGCATCTGCAGTGTAATCCTGGTGTAAACACATCAATATGTGGCAGCACTAATGAAGGAAAGTGGCACACACTTTCATTGCATTGATTAGCTGTCGTTTTGTCTGGTTGAAGTTCCAGGAAGAAAGACTCCAGCAGTTTGCAAACGTGCTCATGCAGAGGATGCAACAAGCATAGCGTACTAGCGTACTCTATATTCATCAATTGGTGTTGGCCTTGTACTGTAATAAAACTACCAATATACTGTACTTCTTGTATTGGTTGTAGTCTTTGTCGGTAAAGTGCTTGCAGCAGCGTTTGCTCTAATTCTTATGGGATGGAGAAGCTGTTGCAATATAATGCTTGTGGGCTCTGAAAGTAAACACCAAATATTTGATGGAACCTATTGCACTTTCCATCGCTTCCCTGGAAAAACTTAAAGCTTTGTGCACTCTGCCACTTTTCAGGCCCTCTCTGCTACTGAAACTTGAGACAAAAGCTGTATCTTTTCCTGGAAACATATATAGGGCCCTATGAAATCTTTTGTTTATTTTTTTTCCAAATTCTCTTTTTGTCTTAAAAAAAAAAAATTAAATTCTGCTTTTTATTTTTTACACTTACTTTCCCAGCATAGAGTGTGGTCTTCTTGGGTTAGTGACTAAAATGTCCGTGAATTAAAAGCAAACATGTTTCCATGTATTGATGCAATACATGATTGGCCAATTTAGGCCAGTAAGTAAGTAAGTTCAGAAATGGATGTCGCCTGGCTGACTTTTCTAATCGGATGTCAGCTTCTGCACACATTGTTACTAAATGATCAATAATGCCCGTGTTTGTACAGGTTTAGCTCATTCCATCATCCACAATCCACATGTGAGACATGAAGACATGTCTTTCTCTTTTCTGTGTGTTCTAAAGATATAAATACAGGTAAAAAAGAGCCAGCTAAGAATGCACTTTGTGACTATTTTGTGGCATATTCTTTGTCAACAAATATTGAAATACAAGTTATATGTAGTATTCTACTAGGCATCGTTAATGCTGCATTATTGATACATGATTTTAGATTATCAGCTATGGCATGGCCGACATGGAAAAGTGAAAAGAAGTTCTCCTCCCACTCCCTGTGAAGTGGCAAGTTTTGGGCTTTTGTCCTTGTTCCCCACTCCGTTTTAAACCCTCTTTTAAAGGAAAAGCTCACTTTTTTGGGGGAATTTTGCCCATCATCCACAATACTTATGTGGGCATGGTGCGCACTCACAGGGGGTGTCGCTCGCTACATTGCAAAGGAAAATGCAACCATTCAGTACGGTTCTATGGCATACATTTGAAACAACATACGTACAGGCGACTTCTGTGTCAAGATAATGTGGCTCACACAGCTACACTATACTTGAGTACCATCTAGTGGTTCAAATGTCAATTACACCTCTCATGACAATAATGTAAAAAAGGCCTCAAGAAAAAAATGTCAATAGCATCGATTGTCAACGATAATTTGTAGCACAGTTATCAACCCGCTTTTAAAATAGTCAAAAGCCATGTCTGTGCTCCAAATGCTTGAAGGACAACGCTACATTTATTTTGGGTGTGACATTTTTTGCTAATACTTGTCACTCATTGGCAGAGCAGGTGCCTGCAACTAAAGAGAAAGAAAGTATAGCATTCAGCACAGTTAGCAATGAGAAAAATAAACAGGCATGTAACATAAGCTAGCAATCTTTTATTTGCTTTTAAATCATGCTGGTGTTTCTTTCTTGGCACACAGCAGACATGTCGTCAGGTCGGTGTGTTGTATTGGCTACTATTCTAAGTCATATTTGGCACGGTGTGCAGTCTTGCTGCCTGCTGCACAGAGTGACTTGACAGGTCGAGCAAGGTTGTGTGTCATTATTGTCTCATCTCGGAAGAGCTGATCATTGAAATGGAATGTATTGACACGAAGCGGGGAGATGCAGTTGATTGTTTTTAATAAAACCTAACCTTGTTCATACACATCAGCTAGTGCAGCCCATTTACTGTAGCTAAAGAACTAAAACGAGAGCAAAGATGTGTGTGTATGTACACAGAATACATCCATCATGCAAGTAATATCAGTGAAACAGCTGGGTGAACTGGGTTAATAAGTGTTTGCCTTATTGGCCAACACCCAAGGATGTGGCATGAATGGAGCCTACCTGTGCACATCAAGTCCTTGCAGTAAGCTGAGAAGATCAGCTTTGTCATGTAATATTTGTTTGATTCGCCGATAGCTGCTGCTGTTGCTGCTGCTGTTGTCGCGCCCAGCATGGCGAGGCTTGGATGACTGACACACTCATTGGAGGGAACTTTTTGCCGTGTGTGCAATTGGATGTTTGGTGCTGCTCCCTTGCATGTGGCATGCTCTAGATAGATAGTTTCTTTCCTGAAAGTGTGTGTTCAGTAGGTGGCAACAGAGTGGTAAGAAGGTATGGTGTATTTGTGCACTGTTCATCTGGTGGCTGTGGCTGTGAGCAAACTGACAATGACACACCCTGAGTTTCAGCAGTAGTTGCTTGTTTTGTATACAAGCCACGACTTTATAGTAATACTCATAGAGTTACACATCAGTAGGCCTGTCACCATAATCAATAAATAATTTAACTGCACGGTAAATCCAAACAAACTGGATCATTTTGCCGGCCTCGATAGATTGACACGTGTATGCGTGTTTGTTTTCCTCCTCTGTCTCTCTCTGCCAAACAGGCTGGATGACAAGAGGTTCACTGTGTGCATCTGTCTCAACACCCTTGGCATGTTGGTTCTACAGTATAGCTGAATGAGTGAGTGAACCCTCCTATTAGTCATTCAGTCTCTTTGTCCCAGTGGGGAGAGGCGGGTGTGCACTGGCTAGCTGTGTGTAGTCTTGAAAAATATCACATTTTGCTGGATGATAATTGTCCACAAATTATTGCCGCTAAACAATATTATTTTGAGATCATTTTTTCATGAATGTAATGATAATATACCATAACAAAAGCAATTTGAATTTCTCAAGAGTGTAACACTTGTAATCAGTATGTCGAGCTTTTAAATCAAATCAATTAAACAAACAAAAAAGACAGAAAAACCCAGATGAACATACAATGGACTCAGTCTGTTTTGGCAAAAATTGCATGTAAATAAAAATCACAATATTTCTGATTCTGAATCGGATGTCACTGTTGCGAAAAACAGTGGTCTTATTTTGAAAGTGGTCTTATTTTGAAAGCTGGGCGTGTGTTTTGTGTGTTAAGGTGAGCTGGGTACAAGACTAAAAGTGCCTCTCTTCTTTTTTCACTCAGCACTTGCATGTCGTCGGCAGGCATTGTAAAATCGCACACAGCCGCACTAGCACACTCTGCTGAGCTAAGCTAACCCGGCTAGCTTCCATTCACACTCTGTAAAAGCGGACTTTTCAAGTTTTTTTGCCACCATTTGGCCACCTTTACTTCGGAAAGGGGCGGGTTAATGTTTGTGACGAGATTCTGCCACAATTGAGTGGTCTGCCGGGGAAATACGTCTTTACACGAACGTTCCTTCTCTTCATGGTGACATCATTTCATTCACATTATTAGACTTTCCACGAGATTCCATGTTTAACAGTAACATGGCAATTTATCGAGGCTGGCAAAATGATCAACTGTGTCATTTATCATGCGATTAGTTAATTTATTGATCATCGTGACAGGCCTTGTTGTGTGTGTTGTGTTCTGCACGATCTAATACCTTCTTGGTGCCTGTTGCTTAGGGCTGGGTGGTTAATCACGATTAATCTTGATTTCAGTTACTGCAGGATTATCCCACTCAACTATTTATTCAGTAAATATGTGTATCACTTTGAAGTCAGTGAAATGAAGATGCAAAGATGAACAATTTCGGGTTACACACAACTAGAATCTTTAGTGGATTTTTTTTTTCCTTAAAAAGAAAACAGAATTAAAAAATGAAAATTAATTCTAATTTCAGTTTGGTATAGAAATACCCATCGTGACTATTTCTTTCCAATTATGTTGCACCTTCACGTGTTTGTTTTTCTTAAAATCACGTTAGAAGCGAATATATTTTTGATGCATTCTCGAATTCCGATGACGCGATGTTTGTAAACAAGAAGAAAATGACACTCGCCTTCATGACAATAACATCGTTTATTGGTAATAATTTGTAGGACAGTTGTCATCCAGCAAAATTAGTTATGGTGACAGACTTGTTCATCAGTGAATGTCGGAGTAGTAAAACTAAGAAAGAAGTTGAACGCTTGGTTGAGAGGTGGCAACCCACAAGCATCTCTGTCCATTGGGTAATGCGGTTATTCCAGTACTTGCATTTTGGATTAAAATAGGCTCAGTAATGTCATTGGCATGTACAGTATCAGGCAAAGCATGCAAAGAATGTTTTCCTGTTGTGTGCTGTGCCCTTGCAGCTCACCGTCTAGAAGCTGCCAATATCTCAGCTTGTTAGGGACTTGATGCTCATACGGCTTTCCACTGCACGGTACCTACTCTGGCAGGCACAGCTCTACCAACTATTCATACGTTCACCATGGCAAAACCAGTTACTACAGCTTAACTCCGCCCTGCTTATGTCGACGACCCGTCAAGTCCTGGTCCACCGTGTCTTTCTTATAACTAAAAAGAGTGTAAAGGAAAAATATAAATTTTTTTAGAATGGTGCCCATTATCCACAATCCTTATGTGAAACATGTATTTCCCTTTCCTGGGCGTTCTAAAGAAAGAAAAACAGTTAGCATGGGGGAGCTGAGAATGCACTTAATGGGACACACCTATTTCAACTATTACGCCGTCCAAAAAAAGCTCCAACAACAAGGTTTTATGGTTGTATGCCCATGCATGAACAGGTACAGTCATGATATGTCCTAAAAGTATTTTACCGTATTTTCATCATTTTAAACATGGGTGCATTGGTTTCACATAGCCACAGATAGGAACTAACGCTGCTTGCATCAACAACAGCCAGTGTTGCCAACTTGGCAGTTTTGCCGTTAGATCTGGTGACATTCCAACCCCCCTTTGACGGCATTTTCTCAAAAGCGACACATCTAGCGACTTTTTCTGGCGTCGTCGGGGAGTTTTCTGGTATTTGGGGACTGAAAAGTCAAAGCACATATTTGTGTTCTCACTGAGCAGCAGAGGTTCCATTGACCGGTCCACCCGCCCAGAGGCAGTCACAAGCCGGCGGTGTACAGTCAGCTTCCGCGGCACACTAACAGCATGATGTGGAGCTCCATGCACCGAAAGTGCTAATGAATGACGCATGCACGAGCTGCTATGCCGCGGGGGTGGAGCTCGCCTTGTTTTACACAGCGCCATCCAAAACACAAATGTTTCTTAATCTTCACTAAGCCTGGATAAAAGAGGAGGATGTTTATTGTGTTTATATTTGATTTTTAGTCTATTGCTACTCTTTATTCGTCAAATGAAGTGGATTATCTTAAAATTCTTTGGGTAAATGTAAGTAATTGATAAGCCGAATGCTATATCTATTGTGAAGCTCAGTTGCTATTATGTATTTTCACCAGAAGAGTGTGCTACTCACGTTAATGTAATCCACAGAATAATAAACACGCTGTTCAATTGTGCTCATTTAAAAAATCACCAACATGGGATGGAGAACTTTGAAAGGCACTGGCTGAGATAAAATATTTGTTATTTTATTTTGTTGAAATGATGGCCAATTTTAAGTGACCAAACCAGGAATCAAATGTATTTAGTTCTAAAGGTAATTAAGGTAATCATTTTTTTTATCTCTCGTACGAGGTTATGCTTTCTTCCTACAGCATTTTTCACCATCATATGCGAATGATATTCAAATTAGACCATCTTGGACAGCCAATTGCTACTTTTCTTGCCGAAAACTCAGCAACAGTGACAACAGCAGCAGCATAGAAAGCAACTACTAATCATGGCATACTTGGTGAGAGCCGCCGCTGACTACTTTCGGACAAATGAGGATCCAGAACCTTATTTTTTTTAGCCCAACTATATGGAGGCTGAGCTACAGGTTATCAGGTCAGACTCCACCGCCCCCGCCCCCAGGCAGAGAATACTGTAGCTGGGTGCTAGCCAAATCCAGCTATAGTGAAACACTAAGCCATTCTTATAGCGTTAGCATGTAGCACTAGTGCTAAATGTTTCATGGATAACAGTATGATGAAAACAGTCACTTCCAATGTGGGCTCTCATTGGGATGGCTGTATCTTTCACCACAAGACTTGTGCTTCCCGTTTACCTGGTCAATTTAGCATAGCCCTTAGGAAAAAAAATGCTGAGAGCAAACGAGCATCTTGTTGAAGTCTTCCTAGTGATGTCGTCGGGTGTAAGTTGAGAACCGGTATCCACCGCTTCAGTCTGTCTCGTTCAGTTGGTAGCGTCTGGAATCTTGACCAACTTTTCGGCATGTTGCCACAACGTTGTACTATACACGTGCGAGGTATAATTATAACCTAGCGCAAACTTTTCCAAACTCACAAACAACACAGCAGCAGCTCCAGTAAGTATTGTTACCTCTTGGTAGTAACCTGAGGTGTTGTGTCACTGCGCTAGGAAAGTAGTTCTTGTGTTAGCTGCTACAGTAACAATATCACTGTAGCTTGAATAATATACTTATGTAAGTGGAACATTGTTGGCCTTTTTGAACTTTTTTTTTGTCCTCGCTCATAAACACATTATAATGGGACTGTCTGAATGTAACTGCTTCTTAACACACCCCATATGCTCATGGTCTGTTAGAAGAAGACACAGCAGGAGGAATTAGTGTTGCGAATATTCAGATCCCTCTCGAGTCTCTCTTTTTATTTTTCTGGTCACCATCAGCCATTCTACTAATGTCTCTGGCCAAAGCCGCAAGCAAATGTGCAAGCAATAGCTGTGTTTTATATCGGTTATGGTGTCGTCAGTCGTGCGTCCGAGGAGCGTTGACTTAAAGGGGTTCCAGTGTACACGGTGCTACAAGGTAGTATGCTATACTTTAAGTAGGTACTTAAAGTCCCCCACTTGGGGTTTACTAGTGAGTGGATACAGAGTCATAGCAGTTAGCCTGGTGAGCCAGCATATGCTTGGTTTCTAAAGCAAACAGCCCCACTGTGGGAATATTTGGCTTTTAAACAGAATGAACAAGTTGAGTGCATGAACAATGACGAACCGATATGTCGCATTTGTTTGAAAGTAGTGACGAGAAGGAAGGGGAACATGACCAATGTGTATGCACACCTGAAACACAACCATCCTTGTCAATTTTCCCAACTGGGAACCGCTGGATGTGCAGCAGAGCCTTCGTCCCAACAGCCAACACTTACTGAGGCGTTTGGTCGGCAGTGTAAATGTAAAGAAAATAGCTGAAGATGGTGCACTCTCACAGACTGTGTCGCTAGCTACATTGCAAAAGAAATGCAACCATTCAATACGGTGGTAGGGCATCAATTTTATGCCATATAATTCATGAAAAAGTAGTCTAAAAATGTTGTCCATAATATTAAATTATCGATGATAGTTTGGAGCACACCAGCAAAATTTGACAGGCCTACTCAAGTTCAGCCCATTCAAACGGAAGGATCCCAACATCCGGCTGAAATGAAAGATACTGTATGTAGGACCAATACTTACTTATCAGTGCTCATGTAAAACTTTCATCAACAGTTGACCATGCAACACATTTTTGAAGCAGAATTACTTCCTATAAAATGACTAGAAAAAAGAGGAATAATTTGTATTTTTTCACTTTTTTTGACATCCCCATCAACTTTCCCCCCACTTTGTCCCGTGACCCCAGTTCTGGTTGGGTTTCATTGCGGAGGAAAGTAGTGAGTTGCTGGGGTCTCTTAAGTTAAGCGTTTTGCTTCTCAAAACAATATGTGTTCAAAAGACACATTTGCATCATTAAAAGTGTTGCGCAAAAAAAGTCAAACCTCTCAATCGCTCGGTGTTATTTTCTGTCCGTTGGTATCACTGCGCGCTGCCGCTTGTCCATTGGTGTGTATTTGTTCCACAGTGTTTACATGCGTGGATAAGGACTGCTGCGATACTAGCTCTCTCGGGTCGCAGCGGACGTTAAGCGAGGTACCACTGCATTAGCAAACGAGTACAAACTCTCCTCAGCGTCATTGTTTCGTTTGCTGTGGTCCACGTTTTTACGCTTCCCCGATAGGGAAGAGCCAGAAATGATGCACGAAGAAAAGCCCACCGATTTGAGCTCTGCCATCTATGTCGCTTTTGACCCAAAGTTAACATTGTTTTGGAGGTGCACCTCAAACGCCGTCGGAGGGGTGGAGCCAGCTGTCGTCACTTACGCTAGCGGTGTGGTGCTGGGGTGCAATTTAGGCTTAAGTCTTATTTTTAGCAACACTATCTTGCAACGAGGGTTATGTCACTGCTACAATTACTGCATAACTGCTGAAATTATAGTGAACATTGACTTGTTTGTTCAAAAGTCTACCTTACAGGTATGATTTGGAATTTTTTTTCAATACTGTCAACATGGGCGGGAACAAATATTCATGCACTCTGCAAACACATACTTGTTAATAACCAAAGGCAAGCTCTCTTTCAGCAGTGCTCACACTAGCATACTTTTTGCGTGAAAGGCATGGAACCTGCACCTTTCAAGAGGACATTTCCGGCTTGGATTCCTTGAGGAAAATGTTAACTTCCTAAAAATGTTATTGGAAAAGTTACGGCGGGCAAAAAGGGCCACTTGACAGGCGTTTGGTTCCTGTTCCAGTGAGAAAAGCCCCCAGCGCTGAGCTCAAGTGGCCATCCAAGTAGCTTCCTGTTAGACATGCTTGGGGGGAGTGTTAGGGAATCATTTACTCAGAGCACATTTTCTCCTCACACTCCCTCTCTCTTTACTTTGCAACGTGTATGTGTTCTGTGCTCCTGGTTATTGATCCTCATGTAAATCACCAGTCAAATGGCAGTTTGGGCCTCTAGCTAGCCCTGCCCAGTCAATTGGATGTGTTTCAAGGCCTCCTTCCTGTACATTGCTGCTTATTTCATGCAGTGTAGGAATAATACACTAGGTCCCCAATTTACGAACACAATTGGTTCCAGACGACCGTTCTTATGTCGAATTGTTCTTAAGTAGTGGAAAAGGTAATTTACCAATGATATAGGTACTACAGTGCCGCATGGTGGTCTAGTGGTTAGCATGTTGCGTGTGGTTAGCAGTCTGGAGATCGGGAAGAGCTGGGTTCGATTCTCCGTTGGGCATTTCAGTGTGGAGGTTGCATGTTCTTCCCGTGCGTGCGTGGGTTTTCTCCGGGTACTCCGGTTTCCTCCCACATTCCAAAAACATGCACGTTAGGTTAATTGGAGACTCTAAATTGTCCATAGGTATGAATTCAAGATTCAAGAGTTTTATTGTCATATGCATAGTAAAACAGGCAGTTATACTATGCAATGAAATTCTTATTCTGTTCATTCTCCCAAGAAAAGAAAGAAAACACAAGAAAAAGAATAAGAACATAAGAAACATTAATACCAATAAATTAAGCAACAACAACAGAAGAGACATTAATACAGATAAATAATACAAATAAATAAATCAATAAATAATACAAATCAATCAATCAATCAATCAATAAATCAATCAATAATAAAGTGCTATGAGTGTGTGCATGTGTTGCGTGCGGCATGTGTGAGTGCTTCGTTGAAAAGCCTGATGGCCTGTGGGTAAAAGCTGTTTGCCCGCCTTGTGGTCCTGGACTTCAAACTCCTGTAGCGTCTGCCTGACAGTAGGAGTGTGAATAATGAGTGTTGTGGATGTGTGCTGTCCTTGATGAAGTTGTGTGTTCTTCGTAGGACTCTAGTTTTATAAATGTCTTGCAGTGAGGGGAGGGCTGCCCCAACAATGTTCTGTGAGGTCTTGATCACCCGCTGGAGTGCCTTCCTATCACGTGTTGTACAGTTACCGTACCAAACAGTGATGGAGGCGGTAAGGACACTTTCCATAGTGCATCTGTAGAAGCAACTCAGGATTGTGGTGGACATGCCAAATTTCCTCAGTCTTCTCAGGAAGTACAGTCTCCTTTGGGACTTCTTCATAATTTGTTGGGTGTTGTGAGACCAGGTGAGGTCCTCGCTGATGTGTGTGCCAAGGAACTTGAAGGTTTTCACCCTCTCCACCTCAGTCTCATCAATAAACAGGGGTCTATGCGGCTCCTTTTCCCTTGTTCTTGGGTCGATGATCATCTCTTTAGTCTTATCTGTATTGAGAAGGAGATTGTTATCACGACACCAAGCTATGAGGTCCGCCACCTCTTCTGTATGATGTTTCAACACCACCAGTGATCAGTCCGATGACTGTAGTGTCATCCGCAAATTTAATGATGCTGGTGTTGTTCTGGGAGGCCACGCAATCGTAGGTGAAGAGCGTGTAGAGGAGCGGACTCAGCACACACCCCTGTGGTGTCCCAGTGCTCACAATTCTTGAGCTGGATGTGCGATTGTGGACTCTGACTGACTGGGGTCAAACACCCAGTTACAGAGGGAGGGTGACAGGCCAAGTGTGAGGAGCTTATTTGTGAGTTTATGGGGGCTGACTGTATTAAATGCAGAGCTAAAGTCTATAAATAGCATTCTGACGTATGTGTCCTGGCCCTGTAGGTGAGAAAGGGCTGTGAGGATGGCAGTGTTGACTGCATCATCCGTGGACCGGTTCTGGCGATATGCAAACTGTAGAGGGTCCACAGTGGCCGGGATGCTCTTTTTGATGTGGGTCATGACTATTCTTTCAAAGCACTTCATAACAATAGGAGTGAGTGCTATAGGCCGATAGTCATTCAAGCAGGTCACGTTGCTCTTCTTGGGTACGGGCACTATGGTGGTGGACTTAAAGCAGGTCGGTACAGATGCTTGTGCAAGCGACAGGTTAAATATGTCAGCAAGCACATCAGCTAGCTCTGATGAGCAAACCCGAAGTGCACGTCCTGAGATGTTGTCTGGGCCTGCTGCTTTTCGTGGGTTTGTTTTGTTCAGAACCCTGCGCACATCAGCTGATGTCACCATGAGAGGTGAGTCCTGTGTGCTCCCCAAGTCCAGCCACCCTCTCTGCTCATCAGGAGTTTGGGTGTCAAAGCGGGCATAGAACTCGTTCAGCTCATCTGGAAGTGTGGTTTGGCTGGACGTGGCTACGCTACTCCGCTGTCGATAGTCTGTGATGTGCTGGAGCCCCGCCCACATGCGCCGAGGGTCTGAGGTGGAATAGTAGCCCTCCAGCTTCTGTCTGTACTGTCTTTTGGCCTCTCTTATGGACCTCCTCAGGTCATATCTGGCCTTTTTGTAGTCCTCAGCGGTGCCCATGACAAATGCAGTCGAACGAGCACGTAGCTTAGCCTTTACATCACAGTTCATCCAAGGTTTTTGATTGAATGTGAGTGTGAATGGTTGTTTGTCTACATGTGCCCTGCGATTGGCTGGCGACCATTCCAGGGTGTACCCCGCCTGTCGCCCGAAGTCAGCTGGGATAGGCTCCAGCATACCCCCGCGACCCTAATGAGGAGAACCGGTATAGAAAATGGATGGATATAGGTACTACATGTACGTGTATACATATACAGTATATGTGTATGTATGTAAATATGAGTTTGGATGCAGTAGTAATATTAAACCAGGATAATGAATGAAAAAAACAATAATAAAAGTGATATAATAATACGTAATGATAAATGTTATTTACCTTTGAAGAGGAGTGGTCGAGCATACGTCCTTGTGGAGGAGGAGGAGGAGGAGTTATTGGGGAAAAAAAGGACAAATCGTCGTCGTGGTTAGACTCTTCTAAAAGAGGTAGTGTTTTGTGGGTGGTGTAAGCAGGCCTATTAACTCTTCATAAACTTAATCACACTCCAAAGTCCAAAGTCAAAGATTGGAATGTTTGAGGATTGGATTAAGACAACGTTTACAGACATAGGTCAGAAAACTATTTTCATATGTGGAGACTTCAATATTGACCTCTTGAACTCACACAAGTGCAAGGAAACAGATGACTTTATAGATACAATGTATAGCTTGAGTTTATATCCTAAAATCATTAGACCAAGTAGAATAACAGACCACTGTGCCACCCTCATCGATAATATATTCACCAATGACTTTGATAACAACACCATCAGTGGCCTGCTAATTAGTGACATCAGTGATCATCTTCCAGTGTTTACAATCTACAATGAACATTATAAGAAAAAACAGGCGGAGGCAAAAAAGACTTTTCAAAGATTGCGTACAGAGGATAACATCCGTGCCTTCAAGATAGGTCTAGAAGAACAGAGTTGGGAGAGGGTCTACAGTGCAACAGATGTGGACGAGGCATATGACAGCTTCCTTGGTACTTATATGGAGCTCTACGATAAGAACTGTCCCTGGCAAGAAAAGCCCAAGAAGCAAAAGAAAAACCAGCAGCCATGGATGACAAAAGGACTAAAAAACGCCTGTAAGAAGAAGAACACATTATACAGGACATTTATCATTCAACAGACTAAAGAAGCAGAACAAAAGTATAAGACATACAAAAACAAGTTGACAACTATCTTGAGAGTGTGTAAGAGGGAATATTATAGTCACGTACTAAATAAGAACAAAAATAACATGAGAGCAACTTGGGGCATCTTAAATAGTATTATAAAGAACAACGTTAAGAAAGCAGACTATCCTCCCTATTTCATGGTTGGAAACACTTACAGGAATGACATGAATGCGGTAGCTGAAATGTTAAATGAATATTTTGTAAATATTGGACAAAAACTGGAAGAGGAAATTCCAAAACAAGACACAATTGATGAAGGGATTGATATTATCGATAGGAATCTTAATTCTATGTTTCTCACTGCTGTAACCAAAAAGGAGATCACTGACATTGTTAACCATTTTAAGGCAAAAACATCAACTGATTGTCATGGAATCGAAATGGAAACAATTAAAAGGGTCATCAATGAGATCGCAGACCCGTTAACATATATTAGTAACTTATCATTTCAGACTGGAATATTTCCAAGCAAAATGAAAACAGCCAAGGTGGTTCCAATTTTCAAAAAAGGAGACAAACACCAATTTACAAATTATCGACCAGTTTCCTTGTTACCACAATTCTCGAAAATTGTGGAGAAGCTATTTAATAATAGGTTGGACAAATTTATTAATAAGAATGAATTATTGGCTAGCAGTCAATATGGTTACAGAGCCAACATTTCAACTTCTATGGCACTGATGGAAATCACGGAGGAAATCACTACTGCCATAGACAACAGAAGATGCGCAGCTGCAGTATTCATGGATCTGACAAAAGCCTTCGATACAATTAATCACACTATTTTAATTTCAAAATTAGAAAGGTACGGAATTAGAGGTTTAGTCTTAAATTGGGTTAAAAGCTACCTAGCAAAGAGGAAACAATTTGTAAAGCTAGGAGAATATACATCTGGGAGTCTACACAATACGTGTGGAGTACCACAGGGGTCCATACTGGGACCAAAACTGTTTAACTTGTACATTAACGACATTTGCAAAGTAACTAACAACTTAAAATTGGTCTTATTCGCCGATGATACCACCGCTTTCTGTTCTGGTGAAAGCACACAAGAACTCATTAAAAAGGTCAAGGATGAAATGGTCATATTAAAGTCATGGTTTGACAAGAATAGATTATCTCTGAATTTAAGTAAAACTAAAATAATGCTATTTGGTAATAGTAGAAAGGACACGTACGACCAAATACAAATTAATGGAACGGATATTGAAAAAGTGGAAGAATATAAATTCCTTGGTGTTATAATAGATGAAAAAATGAGTTGGAAATCTCATATTAAATATATACAACAAAAGGTGGCGAGAAATATCTCTATATTGAATAAAGCAAAATATCTTCTTGATCAAAAATCACTCCACACTCTGTACTGTTCCTTAGTATTTCCATATCTAACGTATTGTGTGGAGATATGGGGAAATAACTACAAAAGTAATCTTCACTCACTCACTGTACTGCAAAAAAGATCTGTGAGGATAATTCATAATGCCAAGTATAGAGAACATACAAACCCTTTATTTTTAAAATCACAGATATTAAAATTCGCAGATTTAGTACACTTTCAAACCGCTAGAATAATGTATAAAGTTAATAATAACTCGTTACCCAAAAATCTAATCAAGTATTTCTCAATCAGAGAGGAGAAATATGATCTTAGAGGAAAATTAAACCTAAAACATTTATATGCGAGAACAACGCTGAAAACCCATAGCATTTCCGTGTGTGGAATTAAATTATGGAACGGATTGAGTAAAGAACTCAAACAATGTACAGAGATGAGCAAATTCAAAAAACAATACAAGCAGTTGATGTTTGCCAAATACAAGGCAGAAGAGTCCTGATTGTTCTGTCAGGTTTGTTATTTTATTTTATTTATTTATTTTTTTATTTTCTATTTTATTTTATTTTATTTTATTTTTTATTTATTTAATTAAATTTTATTTGTTATTTATTTATTTCTATTTATTTATTTATTTATTTTTTATAATTTTCTTTGTTGTGTTTAAAAAAAAAAAAAAAAAAGCTTTGTTCTTATTTATTTATTTATTTATTTAGTATTGTCATCATATTATCATTATTATGAATGTTCTCTCTTTTTTGGGGGGGACGGTTATCTCACCGTTATCTATTATGTGTTATCCTGACTATCACTGAAAACATGACATGGAATCCAGGAAGTGAACTACATGTACTGTACTAGATGTAGAATGGATGGGGGGTAGGATTAAATAAGCTTTGCTTCTTCCTACTCCTTTTGGACATGTGGAACTGTCAAAAAATGATTCACGAGATGTATTCCATTGTAACCTTCATGTTCAAATAAACTAAACCAAACCAAACCAAACCAAACCACGCTCTGTCCGGGTTGTATCATAGAGCTTTCCATTTAGCTTTATCTCCCCAGTGTCTTACTCTTCCTCTGTTGGTCCCATTAGCTCTAACGCTGCCTTTGTTGGTCTCATTGGCAGTGTCACAGTGCCCTCTACTGGTCAAGCATGTACAGTAGCAGTATAAATACTGATTGAGCGAATAGAAGGCAAAATAATATAAAATATAGACCAGTGTGCGTGTGTGTTCGTATCCGCGAATGTTCGCTAGTTGGATGTTCGTAAGTTGGAGACCTAGTGTACCGTACACTTTTTGGACTGTGGGAATCTTAAGCTCCCCCCTCCTTCCCGCCTCTGTGGTTTTGCTTCACTGAAGACTTTAAAATGGATTAATGACGACGCTGTAGTTTGTAATTTCATGTTCACACTTATTAACTCATTCAATCCCGGCCATTTTTCAAAAGACAATCCATTTTAGACCATTTGTGCTGATCTTTCATGACACACAGAATATTGTGTTGTATGGTTATATAAACATGGAACCTACCAAAAGAAAGATTAAACTCTTGTCTTTCATCAGGAAAAAAAGTTAGTTTCTACCTTTTTCCGTTCTTTAGTAATCGGCAGTAGAACATAGGTAAGTTTCTGGAAAAATCAGTTCCCAACTAAAGAAGGGAGAAAAGCAGCTTTTTGTTTTCTTTTCTATTCTATTTCTTTTCTAACATAACTTTCACTTTGACACAAATTTTTTGCTTTTCACAATTTTCACATTGGAACTAAACTGTGTGTGTGTGTGTGTGTGTGTGTGTGCACGTCCACTCCTCCACGCTCTCCCACTTCCTCCTTGCTATGCCGAGCTCTTATCAAATGCTCTTCTGCCACTTTGTGGAAGTTTTTATGGCTTAAAACTGCTCTAAAAGTGGCATCCATTCATGTGCAGTTGCGTCATCACCTCTTTTTGCCTATCGCGCAAAAAACGTAAAAGATGTATAAATATGTCTTTGGTATTGAATGAGTTCATTTGTATTTTGTCTGATTTAATAAACGTTTATTTGTATTAAATTATTTTGTTTAATTCTGCACATGCAGGTATGTATGTGTATATGTGTATGTCACTTTTGTACAGGTCATTTATGAACATAATCAACAGAACCAATGTTGTAATAGTGGTAATAGCAACAATAACATGCATGACTTTCCCACCAACAGCCGAGTAGGACAACCGACATTTTAAAGTGTGTGCAGAGGTAGATAAAGCTTCTGGATGCTGGCCACTCATGACACTTGAAATGCCACTACTGCCACCTTGTGGAGTTGAAAAAACCCACATCTACAGCCACAGCTGTTCATGCCAATCTTTTGACCCGGCGTGAACTGCAGACTGGGGGTTATTTGTTTTTAGAGCGCACACCGGGCACTTTAAGAGACTCTGCACTTTTGCATAATGTTTCATTTATGTTCCCAGTTCATGATTCATGCTTTTCTGGAAAACCTCTCTCCTGCTGAGTACTGTGCAAATGTACAGATGGGACAGATAGAACATAGCACATTGTACATCTTCATGAGTAAGTCCGTTAGCATGCACAGGACATTGCACTTTGTGACCCTCTGTGACCTAAGTGAAAAGCAGTTGCGGTGGGGAACAAAGCCATTGTCACAAGCATTGCATGTTTGCCTCGCCTCCATAGAGACACGAGGAAGCCGATCATGGAGTGCTTGCTGGCATGAAATTATGAGTCTGGCACCGGGGTTGCCATGGGAACTGGCATGAATCCTAAAGAGTGGCTCCCGTCAATGTACAGCAGCTCGACTGTGAGAAATGCCTCTGCTGGGGTTTCCAACATGCAGGCACTGGAGCAATGCAGCTCATCACGCCTGGATTGGCTGTTAAAAGTGGAAAAGTCAAATGCATGATGTCTCACTCGCCCCGTCCCGGCACAGTGGAACATATAAAGGTGGAACACTTTCATCCAGAAATGTTTGCCTCAACTGTGTGTGTGCACATGTTCATGTGTGTACGTATGCACGCGTTAACATTTCCCTAGAATGCACAAAAAATGTAAAAGATGTATAAATACGTCTTTGGAAGCGAGCTGCACTGTCGTTGGCCAACACTTCCTCCTCGTTCTCCCCCAAAAATGTAAAAGATGTATAAATACGTCTTTGGGAGCGAGCTGCACTGTCGTTGGCCAACACTTCCTCCTTGTTCTCCCCCAAAAATGTAAAAGATGTATAAATACGTCTTTGAGAGCGAGCTGCACTGTTGTTGGCCAACACTTCCTCCTCGTTCTCCCCCAAAGCTCAATCACATTGTCTTCTTTTTCCTCAGGCACCGGCGAGAGTGGCAAGAGCACTTTTATCAAGCAGATGCGAATAATCCACGGCTCGGGTTACACGGATGAGGACAAGAAGGGCTTCACAAAACTGGTCTACCAGAACATCTTCACGTCCATGCAGGCCATGATCCGTGCCACGGAGACCCTCAAGATACCATACAAGTTGGAACAGAACAAAGTATGTAACACCCTACACTTGTTGCCTGGTTTCTTCTTGGTGTGCTTTTTCCCCTCATGATGTGCTTTAGTTAGCTCATCCTTCTGTGTAGGCTCTCAGTCGTACAGGAGTTGTCCATCGAGGAAAAGGCTTCTTGAGACGTCATCTGTACTTCTGTGAAAAAGGTGTCGGACGTTTCGCTCCTCATCCGAAGAGCTTCGTCAGCAAACTAATAAGTGCTGGTAGCTTAGGCCTTAAATACAGTAAGAGTGGGCGGAATTGGTGTGCCAACACCCTCCTCCTATTGGTTCGTTACACTAAGCCTGGGCGGAGTAGTGGTATAATCCTATCCTGTTATTCACACCTCCGATAAAAGGGAAGTGTCGCTCCCTGAATTGGGTATGAACGACTCTGATACTGGCTTGTTAGCATCTATTGTTCTGGCTCGGCCCTGGCTCCACCTCATTTGCAAGACTAAGAGCTGTGGGTTTTGGTGTCATTAACCTGCTGAACACAGGGTCCAAATTAAACCTCAAACCACCATTCCGATTCAATGATGGGTTCTGTTGTTTGACAAAAATAGCTTCCTTCCTTAGCTCATCCTTGTGATCCTCCTGTGGAATGAGACTACCGTATCAAATCAACGTATGACTGATGGGTGTTTCTGTGCCAGTAATCCCACTCTTTGCTGTCACTCTCAGAATAATGCGCAGCTGGTGCGTGAGGTGGATGTGGAGATGGTGTCGTCGTTCGATCAGCCGTACATCGGCGCCATCAAGATGCTGTGGGCTGACCCTGGCATCCAGGAGGCCTACGACCGCAGGAGAGAGTACCAGCTCTCCGACTCCACCAAATAGTACGTCTCTCTTCTACCAATATACTAGAAAGATACATTATTCATTTGCATGTAGTAGTGGAAGATGATAGAGCTTAATAATGTTCAGCGTAATTGTTCCATATACCCTATTTTAGTATAAGTGGCATCAGCCAAAAAATGCCTTATGAAGAGGAAAAAAAAACATATACAGTGGTGTGAAAAAGTGCTTGCCCCCTTCCTGATTTATTTTTTTTGCATGTTTGTCTTAAATGTTTCAGATCATCAAACAAATGTAAATATTAGTCAATGACAACACAACTGAACACAAAATGCACTTTTTAAATTAAACTTTTTATTTATTATTAAAACAATCCAAACCTACATGGCCCTGTGTGTTTGAAAGGAACTGTGGTTTACCAAACCTGAATTCCATTTCTCCAGTCACACCCAGGCCTGATTACTGCCAGAGCTGTTCTCAATCAAGAAATCAATTAAATAGGACCTGCCTGACAAAGTGAAGTAGACCAAAAGATCCTCAAAAGCAAGACATCATGCCGAGATCTAAAGACATTTAGGAACAAATGAGAAAGAAAGTAATTTAGATCTATCAGTCTGGAAAAGGTTTTAAAGCCATTTGTAAAGCTTTGGGACTCCAGCAAACCACAGTGGGAGCCATTATCCACAAATGGCCAAAGCATGGAACAGTGGTGAACCTTCCCAGTAGGGCAGGGCGATATATCGATATTTTTAAAATATTGATATTTCTATGAAGCACGATGTCAAAAACGAGCATATCGTTCATATTGATATAGACTGGGTTTGATGCGGAGGTCACATGTTTCAAGATGGCGCCACCCAAGTGGCGAGTAGTTACAGCAGCTCAGTATTTTCTGCAGTGTTTTTAGTGTTTAAAAGCGCTGTATTTGTTCTTTGTTATTGCTTTTTGTGCCATACCGACCCCTTAAGCTTTTTGACTCTTGCTGGTTGAGGGAGGCGCATTAATTCACGACTCCCATGGTTTACAGTCGGGAGCAGCCGTTAGCTTTCAGCCACATACCCCTTTGCTACACCGAGCAACCGGAGATCCCCACGGAGGAGGAGAGGCGGCATAGTGGGAGTGAAGCGCCGACAGCGCAAAAGATGGCGTAAACCTTGTTTAACGTCAGTCATCATGGGGAACATGAGTTTGTGACAAGATGGAAGAGCTAATGGCGTTTACCCGGCTGTAGAGGGACTACCGTGAGTGTAGCCTGATTACAATTGAAGATTATATTTTACTTTTTCTATATTTATTTCAAAAAGAGAATGGACTTTTATTTCAGCTGTTATTTTTTTAAAAGATTTTTTAAATGTTAATAAAACAGGTTTGCACGCATATTTGGCTTTGACTTTGTCGAAAGTCACTTTGTGGAAAAAATATCGGGATATATATCGTATATAGATATTCATCCTGAATATATCGGGATTTGAGTTTTGGTCCATATCGCTCAGCTCTACTTCCCAGGAGCAGTCGACCAACCAAAATGACCCCAAGAGTGCAGCGATGACTCATCTGGGAGGTCACAAAAGACCCCAAAGAACTGCAGGCCTCACATGCCTCAGTTAAGGTCAGTGTTCATGACTCCACGATAAGAAAGACACTGGGCAAAAAGTTCCAAGACCAAAACCACTGCTGAACAAAAATGACATTAAGGCTCGTCTCAATTTTGCCAGAAAACATCTTGATGATCCCCAAGACCTTTGGGAAAATACTCAGAAGTTGGACATTTTCGAAAGTGTGTGTGCCATTACATGTGGCTGCATTTCATCTTATCAACAGTAAAATCTGGTGGTGGTAGTGTGATGGTCTTCAGGACCTGGAAGACTTGCTGTGATAAATGGAAGCATGAATTCTGCTGAAGGAGAATGTTGGTGACCTCGAGCTGAAAGCAACTTGGGTTCTGCAGCAGGACAATGATCCAAAACACACCACCAAGTCCACCTCTGAATGGATGAAGACTTTGGAGTGGTCTAGTCCAAGTCCTGACCTATTGAGATGCTGTGGCATGACCTTAAAAAGGAAAAGCCTCCAATGTGGCTGAATGACAACAATTCTGCTAAATTCCTACACAGCGCTGGAAGAGACTCATTGCAAGTTATCAGTTGTTGCTGCTAAGGGGGGCCCAACCAGTTATTAGCTTTAGTGGGCTTGTTCACACAGGAACATGTAGCTTTGGATTGTTT